>NC_041384.1:406771951-406816563 GCF_002162155.2 Triticum dicoccoides
AGTAGATAAAGTGCTAATATGAAATTGCAATGAATTTTCAATAGTACCTAAAGGTAGTGATTTGCTTTAGTATACTAACGGATCTCACAAAGTTTTTGTGGATGAAGTGTTCGAAGAACGAGGAGTTACCAATGTGATACGAATAAAGAGAGGCAAGAGCTCAAGCTTGGGGATGCCCAAGGCACCCCAAGTAAATATTCCAAGGATACTCAAGCATGTAAGCTTGGGGATGCCCCGGTTGGCATCCCATCTTTCTTCTTCAACAATTATCGGTATACCTCGGTTTTTGTTTTGTTCACATGATTTGTGTCCTTTGTGTTTTTGTTTTTCCTTTAAGAACCATTGTTGGTGTCAAAACCGGCGGATCTCAGGTAGGGGGTCCCGAACTGTGCGTCTAAGGCGGATGGTAACAGGAGGCAGGGGACACGATGTTTTACCCAGGTTCGGGCCCTCTTGATGGAGGTAAAACCCTACGTCCTGCTTGATTATTCTTGATAATATGAGTAGTACAAGAGTTGATCTACCACAAGATCGGAGAGGCTAAACCATAGAAGCTAGCCTATGGTATGATTGTATGTTGTCCTACGGACTAAAACCCTCCGGTTTATATAGACACCGGAGGGGGCTAGGGTTACACAAGGTCGGTTACAAAGGAGGAGATATACATATCCGTATTGCCTAGCTTGCCTTCCACGCCAAGTAGAGTCCCATCCAGACACGGGAGGAAATCTTCAATCTTGTATCTTCATAGTCCAACAGTCCGGCCAAAGGATATAATCCGGCTGTCCGGACACCCCCTAATCCAGGACTCCCTCAGTAGCCCCCGAACCAGGCTTCAATGATGATGAGTCCGACGCGCAGTTCGACATTGCAAGGCGGGTTCTTCTCCAAATTTCAAACGTCTGTTAAGCAGTGTCCGACCCCATAAATGTTGGACCTCTTGGCTTCTGCGCCCAATAAGGGCTATCTTCCACGTGTCGAATGAATACGAGGAGCCAAGGCGTTTTTACATTCGCCCCTCTAGCCAGAAAAATAAATTGTATATTAAAGGGATGGGGATTCTGAGATCCAATCCATATCATCCTCCCCCAGCGAGAATCCATCGGAGTGTGCTTCGAAAAAATCCACTCAAGCATGGCCGACCTCCGCAGCTCCTCCTCCCGCCCCCGTAGCCCTAAGCCCGGTGATTGGGAGAGGTGTTCCGTCCCACACAGTCGATTAGTCGAACTGCATACTAAGGGATTTCTCCCTCCAGCGTATATGGTTCCCGTCCGAGCCGGGCTTGCCACCTATAATGGCGGGGAGCAAGCGGAGAGCTTCCCCAGCCCCTCTATGGGGGAGCGGGTATGCATTGTCCCTTACTTATTGAGGGGACTCGGATTGCCGATTCATCCGTTCCTCCGCGGGCTCCTGGAGTTTTACGGCCTCCAACTACATAATTTCACCCCTGCTTCCATTTTTACACATCGCCGGCTATGTTGCCCTCTGCGAGTTATTCCTGGGCTGCGAGGCTCATTTCGAGCTGTGGAAAATGTTATTTTGCCTCGTCCCTTGCACACAGAAGGGGTCACTTTATCAAGTGGGCGGAGCCGAAATATGGCGCATCGCCGAAACCGGATACCTGTCCGGTACTCCGAAGAAGACGTCCGAAGACTGGCCCTCGGAATGGTTTTATATGGAGGATGTCCCCCTTCCGGACCCTGTTCGGCGGGGTCTTCGTGAGTTCAGCAATGCTCCTTTGAAGAAACGCCGAAGTTGGCGCCCACGGAGCCCCCAAGAGGAAGACGACGGAGAAGTCCTTTACCTGATGAACCAGATTAAAGCGCTGGCTCAATCAGGATTGACAGTAATCGAGGTTATGTCAATATGCATAATGCGGGGAGTGCAACCACTTCAATATTGAGGGCACCCCTTGTGGTGTTTTAACGGGGAAGATGATGCCACCCGTTGCGGGCGTAAGGGTCTGGACAACACTGCCGCTTTAGCAAAAATTCTGTCAGAATTGTTCAAGGGAGAGGAAGAGGAGTTCATCCGCATCAAGCCACAGGATGGATTCTCCATGTACAACCCTCCAAGCTGGGTGAGTTATATCTCCTTACTCCCATTCTTCCCGCATTCTTTGTCGTAGGTACTCACCTTGCCATTCTGCGGCAGGAACTGCGAAAAGCCATAAGGGAGGTCATCAGCCCATCTCCACAACCAGAGGACCCCGACCGGGCCCTTGGTCCCGGACTCGAAGAAGATCCGGACATATTCGTGGAGCTGATAGACCGGCAGTTCTATCAATTGAGCTGTGACGGTGCCAGGGTGGCCATTACGGCTGACTATCCCGGACTGCTCCCTGCGTTGCTTGTAAGGAAAACCAAAATCCCGACTCCAAAAACTAGGATCCCCTTTTAAACACTTCACCTACCATATACATATGGTGCCTTATAGGGAAGGCATTCGGGACGCCGCGCTGAACCCGCAGCAACTCACCAACAAGAAGCGCCGAGGCCAGGTCAGCCAAAAAGGAAGGCGGTCAGGATGGAGACGCCAGCGCAGAGGTATGAAAAACGCCGCTCCGTGGTTGTCGTCTCTCACAAAATGTAATGACGTCCATATTTCTTTGACAGAAAAAACGCTCGCCGGAATATGTCCGGTGAGGTTGCCGATCATGCCTCCACTAGTCGGGCTCCAGGGCCGGACACAGAGGCGAAAGCCGACATGGGGCGGATGCCGGATACTCCCCCTACAGAGGATGCGGATAGACTATCCGCTACAAATTCAGAAGTGGAGAGCGCCATGAATCATAGGCGCCGCCGGGCCATACTCCGTGACGCTTGCTTCTCACCAGAGGCATTTGATGCCTTCAATTCTGGAGACGCGTACCTCCATGCTGCTCAAAATGGTCTAGCCAGAGCCACGGACCAGTATGTAAGGGATGTACGGGTAAGCAAATCTGACGATTATATGTATCAATAGCCCCTGAGACTTGAAACAGTTAGCAGAACTGATTTAAGGATCATCTATTATGCAGGTTCTTACAGAGAAGAATACTCTACTGTCACAGGAGCTGGAGGAATGCAAGACCCAACTTCAGCCCGCCGTTGCCGCATTGAAGGAACCTAGAAAGTCCCCAGCTGGTAACATTTATTTCAAAGAATTATATGTACCATATAGCGTGTGGCGTGGCTGCAGATCTAACAATAGATATTGCAGATGAATCCAGAGAGAATCCGGAGGACCAGCATGCCGTACGACAGCTAAAGGCTGGTGAACGCGTGCTAACTGAGGTCAGGTGAGAGAAAAACAATCTCCAAGACACCAATACCAAGCTGAGAGTGGAACTAAAAGATGTTCGAGCCTAGCTTGCGGACTCCGAGAAGGAGAATAAGCGGCTTCGATGCGACATTTTCAGTAAGTGCTTGAACGATCCCTTAAAAAGGGGTCGGCGGAGAAGCCGGCTAACAGAGTTATGTCTGCAGGTATGCTGACGGGTCGTCCCGCGGAGGAGATGCCCGAGTCTGCGGGTGACCTTCTATCCGAGCTGTCACAACTACACGAACAAGTTCGACAGGTGATGCAAGGTGTTGCCCAGGCCTTGTGGCCAGCCGTCTCCCTGCCAGAAGGTATTGGAGAGCTTGCGGAGAAGCTCAAGGGAGCACGACGGCGCTTCCGATTATGGAAGATATCGGCCTGCCGTCAAGGTGCCAGGGAAGCCTGGGCCATGGTGAAGACGCGGTATACCAAGACTGACCCGAACCACATGGCTGAGGTCGGACCTGTAGGGCCCGGTGGGAAGGAGATCCCCGTTAGCTTAGTGTATGGGCAAGTAGAATTAGCCGCAAAGTATTCCCAACAAGATTGTAGGCTAGACCGCCTGTTGGATGGTATAGAAGAGGAATTTAGTCAGTCTACATGACTATGTAATTAAAGTGACATGTATAATGCCTTCTAGCCGGATTGTAGATCATTGGTCATGGCGGACCTTTTCGCTTCAACCTCGAGACCCAATAGTCCGGAGTGTGTCTGAATACCCGCTCAGTTATATAAGAACTGGGGTATGCATGGAAACCAGGCGTAGGGGTCATTAGTGCTTGAACAGACAAGTGCCCAACTAGTTATGTCATATTACATGGGTAGTAAGAAACATCTTCCAGGGAGAATAGTTCCGTTAGGGGTTCCTTTCCCTGGGTACGCATGCCCTAAAGTGCATGTCCAGACTGTGAGCAGAGGCGCAGGCAAAAACATCTGGGGGAATATATGGAAACTAAATAAAAATCATCTTTTGTTCGCTGACTGAATATTCCCTTAAGAATGCTAGCTTTCGGCTTCACCCAGTCTGAGGTACACATCCGGCTGACCCGGCAGTAACAATCGCAGAGGTGCTCCCCTTATGCCCTAGCCGAATTAACGGGAACGTAGGGCATAAATACAAGAGCCATGCAACCCAGCTTGGCCAAAACTTAAGTCATATCGATGCATATAATGGCGAAGAAAAGGTACATGCGGAAGAATAACACATGTGCGGGGCATGAAGCCCAGATAGATAATTAAGCTTATGTGTAAGAAGCCCCCAGGTATAAGGAGCGCGGTTAGCGCGTCTATAGTGTGCAAGCAAGGCACAAGTTGGCCCTTGAAGGCCTTGAGAAAGAATAAAAGAAAGAAAGAGAAAAAAGGACAAATAATGTATATGCAAAAAATGGACAAAGGAAGGAGACGAACATAGAGTCCGGCGCTAGGCGTAGAATCTTCGGAGCCTGGCTGCGTTCCATGGTTTCAGCTCAAGTCGATTATTCGATGCATCCGGCACATGGTACGCTCCACCGGTTAGAACTTGGTCGATAATGAAGGGACCTTCCCATTTGGGCTCGAGCTTGGTCTTTTTCTTCTTCGGCAGGCGTAGAACTAACTCACCAATGTTATAAGTTTTGGCCCGTACTTCTCTGCTTTGGTATATGCGAGCCTGTTGCTGATAGAATGCGGAACAGGCTTTTGCCACGTCGAGCTCCTCCTCCAGGGTGTCCAGACTGTCCTGCCGATCGAGCTCGGCTTCTCTTTCTTCGTACATGCACACCCGAGGTGAGTCATGAATTATGTCGCAGGGCAGAACTGCCTCTGCGCCGTACACCATAAAGAAGGGTGTGTATCCGGTAGTGCGATTCGGCGTGGTCCGCAGCCCCAAGAGTACGGAGTCGAGCTCCTCTACCCAGTGCGTGTTATACTTCCTTAAGGACCGCACTAGTCTGGGTTTAATGCCTCTCATAACAAGACCATTTGCTCACTCAACTTGGCTGTTGGTTTGTCGGCGATAGACGGAAGCATAATCGAGCTTGATGCCCATGTTGCTGCACTAGAGTTTTACCTCGTCAGCCGTGAAGTTCGTGCTGTTGTCAGTGATGATGCTGTGGGGGACGCCATGATTGTGTACAACCCTGGATATGAAGTCTATCACCGGTCCGGATTTGGCTGTTTTAACAGGTTTGGCTTCTATCCATTTGGTGAATTTATCCACCATGACGAGTAAGTATTTTTTATTATGGGTTCCCCCTTTAAGGGGTCCAACCATGTCAAGCCCCCAGACCACAAAAGGCCAGGTAATGGGGATTGTTTGGAGGGCGGTGGGTGGCATATGGCTTTGGTTTGCAAAAAGCTGGCAACCGGCGCAACGTTGGATCAAGTCCTGTGTGTCTGCCCGGGCCGTCGGCCAATAAAAACATGTATGGAAGGCCTTGCTTACAATGGCCCGGGCTGCGGCGTGGTGACCGCCGAGTCCAGCGTGAATTTCTGGCAAAAGCTTCCGCCCTTCCTCCTCGGAGATATGCCTTTGAAGGACTCCGGTAGTGCTTTTCTTATACAGCTCTCCCTCGTGGACCCTGTAAGCTTTAGATCGCCACACTATGCAGCGTGCCTCATTTTGGTCCTTGGGAAGTTCCTGCCTAGTTAGGTAGGCCAGGAATGGTTCTGTCCACGGGGCAATGATGGCCATTATTACGTGGGCTGAAGGTGTTATTTCAGTGGCAGAGCCTCCGATTATGTCAGAGTGTTCAGTTTCGGGCATTTTGGCCAGGTCCGGATTATTGTTACCGGTGTCCCCCTCCTATACCACGGATGGCTTAAACAACCTCTCCAAAAAAATGTTGGGGGGGGGGGACCGCATCACGTTTTCCGCCGATGCTGGCGAGGATATCCGCCGCCTGATTGTTTTCCCGAGCCACACGGTGAAATTCGAGCCCCTCGAACCGAGCTGACATCTGTAGGACGGCGTTTCGATAGGCCGCCATCTTCGGATCCTTGGCATCAAA
Organism: Triticum dicoccoides; assembly: GCF_002162155.2. Lineage (NCBI taxonomy): Eukaryota > Viridiplantae > Streptophyta > Magnoliopsida > Poales > Poaceae > Triticum > Triticum dicoccoides. The sequence continues at coordinate 406,778,239 of NC_041384.1, forward strand.
GTCTTCATTTATTTGGGATATTGCAAGGTTCGAATCCCCACGTACCTCCAGGCGTTGAATGCCCATGGAAACTGCCATCCGGAGACCATGTAACAAGGCTTCGTATTCGGCTGTGTTGTTGGAGTCTGTATACAGTATCTGCAGTACGTATTGAATTGTATCTCCGGTTGGGGATGTCAGGATGATGCCAGCCCCTAGACCAGCCAGCATTTTGGAGCTGTCGAAGTCCCTGATCCAATTGGAGTATGCGCCGTATTCTTTAGGGAGTTCGGCTTCAGCGACAAAGTCGGCCAATACTTGTGATTTAATTTCTCGCCGAGGTTCGTATGTTATGTCGAATGGGAGGAGCTCAATGGCCCATTTGGCAATCCGGCCCATGGCGTCGTGGTTGTTTATAATATCATTAAGTGGCACTTCCGAGGCTACTATAATTGAACACTCTTGAAAGTAGTGTCGCAGCTTCCGGGATGCCATGAATACCGCATAGGCTATCTTTTGATAATGTGGGTACCGTGATTTGCATGGAGTGAGGACAGTGGATACATAATATACCGGCTTTTGAAGGGGGAATTTATGTTCGTCCGCTTCTTGTTCGATGACGAGCACTGCGCTTACAACCTGATGAGTTGCCACAATGTATAATAGCATTGGTTCGCCAATGTTTGGCGCGGCCAGGATTGGGTTGGTTGCCAGTATGGCTTTTATTTCTTCCAATCCGGCTGTGGCAGCGTCCGTCCACTCGAAGTGTTAGGTGTGCCGAAGGAGGCGATAAAGGGGTAGTGCCTTTTCTCCTAAGCGGGAGATAAAGCGGCTTAGAGCCGCCACACATCGAGTTAATTTCTGGATTTGTTTGAGGTCTGTTGGGGTAGCCAACTGTGACAAAGCTCGGATTTTGGCCGGATTAGCTTCAATTCCTCTACTGGAGACAATGAAGCCCAAGAGCTTTCCGGCTGGTATGCCGAAAACGCATTTTTCCGGATTGAGCTTGATGTCGTATGTTCGGAGGTTGTCGAATGTGAGCCTCAAGTCGTCTATTAGAGAGTCGACGTGTTTGGTTTTGACAACCACATCATCTACGTATGCCTCTACTGTTTTGTCGATCTGTTTCTCCAGACATGTCTGAATCATGCGCTGATATGTTGCGCCGGCGTTTTTGAGCCCAAAAGGCATTGTGTTGAAATAGAAGGGGCCGTATGGTGTGATAAAAGCCGTTGCGGCTTGGTCGGACTCCGCCATCTTGATTTGGTGGTAGCCGGAGTATGTGTCGAGGAAACACAATGACTCGTGTCCTCCGGTAGCATCGATAATTTGATCAACGCGGGGGAGGGGGAAGGGATCCTTTGGGCAAGCCTTGTTGAGGTCCTTGAAATCGACACATAGGCGCCAGTATTTGTCCTTCTTTGGTACCATCACAAGATTTGCTAGCCAGTACGAGTGTTTTATTTCTCTAATGAATCTGGCCTCTAATAACTTGGCTAGTTCCTCTCCCATAGCTTGTCTCTTAGGTTCAGAGAAATGCCGAAGAGCCTGCTTGACCGGCTTGAATCCCTTTAGGATATTGAGGCTGTGCTCGGCCAGCCTGCGTGGGATTCCTGGCATGTCTGAGGGGTGCCAGGCGAATATGTCCCAATTCTCACGCAGGAACTCTCGTAGTGCGGCGTCCACGGCGGGGTTTGACTGTGCCCCTATGGAGGTTGTTTTTGTAGGGTCCGTTGGGTGGACTTGGAATTTGACTATTTCATCCGCTGGTTTAAAAGAGGTGGACTTGGATCTCTTGTCAAGTATTACGTCATCCCTGTCCACTGTGGAGCGTAGCGCAGTTAATTCCTCGACCGAAAGGGCTTCAGATAGTGCCTCGAGGGCCGATGCAGTTGTTTTGTTTTCGACGCGGAGTGTTGTGTCCGGATCACTAGCGAGAGTGATGATTCCATTGAGCCCATGCGTTTTGAGCTTCATATACCCGTAATGGGGTATGGCTTGGAAGATCATGAACGCCTCCCGTCCTAAAAGGGCGTGGTATCCACTACTAAACGGGGCCACTTGGAATGTAATTTCTTCAGACCTATAGTTCTCCGGCGTGTCGAATACCACATCTAGTGTGATTTTCCAGCGCAGCGTGCTTCTCGACTGGGGATGATTCCTCTGAAGGTTGTGCTGCTTTGCTCAATGCGGTTCCAGTCTATTTCCATTTTTTGAAGAGTTTCCTCATAGATGAGGTTTAATCCACTTCCGACGTCCATGAGTACTTTGGTGAGTCGAAAGCCGTCCACAATTAGACTGAGGACCAGTGCAGCTGATGCTCAGGCTGTTCAGAATTTAGGTTCGTCACTGGCATTGAAGGTAATAGCCGTGTCACTCCATGGATTCATCGCTACCACGTGGCAGATTTCGGCGAGGCTGCGGAGTGTTCGCTTGCGCCTATTATTTGATGCGAAGGTTTCGAAGACTGTTAATACTGTATTGTTATCCACGGGATGGTGTTCTATGGCATTTGGGATGAGAAGATCCTCACCACTTTTGTCCACCTGCCTGAGTATCCAACATGCTCTAAGGCTATGTGTTGGTATGGTATCCGCTGTACTATTAATCTTGCAGGGTCCGTTAAGCCATCCCTCCAATACGGTTCCATGCCCTGTAGAGGGTTTTTGTTTCTTTGTAACTAACTCGGGTGTCTTATGATGTTGCACCCTTTTACTTCGGACTGGGTGTATATTCTGAGCCGGATTATCCCAAAATTTTGTTTCGGTTTTCCAGGCGCTTTCCATCGCACAGTACTTTCGTACTATGGACGCCAAGTCAGCAAAGCGTGATACCTCACAGCGACTTAAGGCGTTAAGGATTCCCTTGTCCGTGCAATTATTGCAGAAAAAAGAGACTGCGTCTTCCTCGCCACAGTCCTTAACCTTGTTCATCACAAGGAGGAATCTGGCCCAGTAATGATGTACTGTTTCATGGGGCTCTTGTCTAATGTGGGAAAGATCGTTTATGTCTGGGTGGGTGGGTGGGATTGAGTCTGAACCCCTACCCGATCTGAGACTCAGGGGCCGAGGAGTTTCCAATCTTGGAAGCTCGGGTTCCGGAGTGTTGCCCGATAAGTCTGGCCCACTGCCTGACTCTAGGTTCAGGGCTTGGGTGATGTCCTCCCGTAAACGGGTATCCGGCTCGGAAAGCTCAGGAATCCGGACATAGTTAGTCCTCAAGATAGAGGAAGAATCTCTACATTGTTTCTCCACCACCGCAATATGATGGGTGACCGGTGGAGAATTAATCTCCCTTTGATCGGGTTTAAGCCCAATCCGATCATAGTCTGTAGCGACTCCCAAGGCGGCGATACGACCCAAGAGCTCGTTTAGGGAAGAGAGCTCCATTGGATCCATTTGCTCGGCGAATTCCAAGCCGACATGGAGGATGTTTTTGATGACCCGCGAAGTCATCGTCGGTGCAGCGCCCGAACTGGCGGTCATGATGAAACTGCCAAGCCGGAGAGTTTGGCTGACAGCCAGGGCTCCTCCGGCGGTGATTTTGTTTTTAACAACGAGACGAGGCATCCTTCCTTACGGCGATGACACAGTGGAACTCTCAATGAAAGCACCAATGTCGGTGTCAAAACCGGCGGATCTCGGGTAGGGGGTCCTAAACTGTGCGTCTAAGGCGGATGGTAACATGAGGCAGGGGACACGATGTTTTACCCAGGTTCGGGCCCTCTTGATGGAGGTAAAACCCTACGTCCTGCCTGATTATTCTTGATAATATGAGTAGTACAAGAGTTGATCTACCACGAGATCGGAGAGGCTAAACCCTAGAAGCTAGCCTATGATATGATTGTATGTTGTCCTACGGACTAAAACCCTCCGGTTTATATAGACACCGGAGGGGGTTAGGGTTACACAAGGTCGGTTACAAAGGAGGAGATATACATATCCGTATTTCCTAGCTTGCCTTCCATGCCAAGTAGAGTCCCATCCGGACACGGGACGAAGTCTTCAATCTTGTATCTTCATAGTCCAACAGTCCGGCCAAAGGATATAATACGGCTGTCCGGACACCCCTAATCCAGGACTCCCTCAACCATGCTAGTATGAGATATCCCTTCATTGATTTATAGAATGCTTCATGTGCTTCACTTATGTCTTTTAACTATGATCTTATAGAATTGCTCTTTGTGCTTCACTTAAATCTTTTGAGTATGGTTTTATAGAATGCTTCATGTGCTTCACTTATATATTTTGAGCTTGGATATTAGTTAGTCTATATTAATTGAAGAATGCTCCATGAACTTCACTTATATCTTTTGGGGTATGAATAATACTATAATCTAAAGTGGGGTTGGAAGAGTGTCAACTTTAGGAATTAGTGATCCCACTATTTTGGAGGGTGTTGAATCTTAGTGTGATATTTATGAAAGTGGATTTGGAAGAGTGTCAACTTTAGTCAGTAATGATTCCACTATTTCGGAAGAGGTTCCAATTGATTATGAGAACAAAGCTGCTATCTGTGATGATTACTGTGATGACATGTATGCTATAAAGAATAATGTTAACCATGAAACTTGTCATCATGATTTTAATTTTCAATTGGATTATGCCTCACATGACCGTTATTCTGTTGAGTTTGCTCCCATTATTCCGAATGAGTAGAATTTTGCTTATGTGGAGAGTAGAAAAGGTTCTATGCTTGTAGATCATGAAAACAATGCTTTATGTGATGGTTATATTGTTGAATTAATTCATGATGCTACTGAATATTATTATGAGGGAGGAATATATGCTTGTAGGAGTTGCAACAATATCAAGTTTCCTCTCTATGTGCTTAAGGTTTTGAAGTTATCCTTGTTTCGCCTTCCTATGCTAGTTGATCCTTGTTCCTATAAATTGTGTGCTCAAAAAATCCCTAAGAATATGAAGTGGGTTATTTTTAAATATGCTATTCATATTCTTCGTGATGCTCTCTTTATGTTTCAATTCTTATCTTTTATGTGAGCATCATTGAAATCATCATGCGTAGCTAAAAGGCATTAAAGAAAAGCGCTTGTTGGGAGACAACCAAATAGTTACCCTTACTGTTTTTGTGTGTTCACATGATTAAGCTACTGTAGTAATCATGTATTATAGCTTTTGTTTCAATAAAGTGCCAAGTGATACCTTTGGGAAGACTTGGGTGAAAGTTAATGTGATCTTGCTGTAAAAAACAGAAACTTTGCGCTCACGAGATTAGCTGTCATTTTTTACAGAAGAGTGCATTTGAGTTGATTCTTTTTTTCAGAAGATTAATAGACAAATTCCTCACGTCCACCAATTTATTTCATAATTTTTGGAGTAGCAGAAGTATGGTTTCTGTTCAGATCATTACAAATTGTTCTGTTTCTGACAGATTCTGTTTTCATTGCATAGTTTGCTTGTTTTCTATTTTCTATGGCTTATATTTCTCAATATAAATTGTAGAAATGATATGTTACAGTAGGCATTGTGTGAGAACAATTATTAATCTTGTCCTTGACAGTACCAAAGTGAATGGTTTATTCTTTATCACACTAACCCATCTCACGAAGTTCCGTTAAATTTTGTGTGATTGAAGTTTTCAAGTTTTGCGTGAGATATCGATATGAGGAGAATAAGGAGTGTAAAGACCCTAAGCTTGGGGATGACCAAGGCACCCCAAGGTAATATTTAAATAAGACTCAAGCGCCCAAGCTTGGGGATGCCTCGGAAGGCATCCCCTCTTTCGTCTTCAAAACCATCGGTATACCTTACTCGGAGCTATATTTTTATTCGTCACATGATATGTGTTTTGCTTGGAGTGTATTTTCAATTTTACTTGCTGTTTGAATAAAATCATTGGATCAGAAATCTTGAATGAAAAAGAGTCCTCCCATGGCTAGTTAATTATTTGACTACTCAGTGTTCTTCACTTATATCTTTTTGGAGTAGTTTGTTGTTTACTCACGTGCTTCACATATATCCTATGAGTAAATGGTTGAATGAATTTAATATCATAAATCTGAATTTAAATATGTTTCATATGCTTATACCATGGGGAGTAATGACTTCACACATAATAAGTATAGGTGGTAAATTTATTTAAAGTTAGCAAACACAGAATTGGTCACTTGAACAATTCACAAAAGAATATTAAAGGAAGAGATATTTCACATATAAATATTCTATCTTGGACATATTTTGTAATTGTGAGAACTCATTAAAATATGACATGCTAAAAGGTTGATGTGGGACAAGGAAGACAACTTAATGGGTTATGTTTTCCTATATCCGAAACGTTATATTGTCTTGGATCATCCAACATGTTGAGATTGCCTTTCCCCCTCATGCTAGCCAAATTCTTTGCACCAAGTAGAGATACCACTTGTGCTTCTAAATATCCTTAAACCCACTTTTGCCATGAGAGTCCACCATATCTACCTATGGATTGAGTAAGATCCCTCAAGTAAGTTGTCATTGCTGCAAGCAATAAAAATTGCTCTCTAAATATGTATGATCTATTAGTGTGGAGAAAATAAGTTTTATACGAGCTTGTGATATGGAAGAAATAAAAGCGACAGACTGCATAATAAAGTTCCCTATCACAAGTGGCAATATAAAGTGACGTTCTTTTGCATTAAGATTTTGTGCATCCAACCATAAAAGCACATGACAACCACTGCTCCCCTCTGCGAAGGGCCTATCTTTTACTTTTACCTTCTACCCTTATACAAGGGTCATGGTGATCATCACCTTACCCTTTTTTACACTTTTTCCTTTGGCAAGCACTTTGTGTTGGAGAAATCCGGATATATATATATATATATATATATATATATATATATATATATCCACTTGGATGTGAGTTTTCATAAATTATTATTGTTGACATTACCCTTGAGGTAAAAGGTTGGGAGGCGAAACTATAAGCCCCTATCTTTCTTTGTGTCCGATTAAAACTTTGAACGCATAAATATCACATGACTGTTAGCAATTGTGAAAAATTAAATGATAGTTGAGTATGTGGAGTTTGTTGCATCAAGGCTCTTACATAGACCTTCCTGAAAATAAGATGAATTGCAATTGTTCGATGACTAAGAGCACGGTTTGTTAGTTTTCAAGAAAGTTTATGATCTATACTTTAACATGTGAATAGCTTGTTACTTGATCATGAGAAGTTTTATGAGTTGAGCTACTGTTATGATATATAATGATGCTAGGAAAAGTGATTGGAACTATCATTGATCAAACTTATGCACTTGCTAGCATTCACACTTCATAAATTATTTCTTTTATCATTTACCTACTCAAGGACGAGCAGGAATTAAGCTTGGGGATGCTGACACGTCTCCAACGTATCTATAATTTATGAAGTATTCATGCCATGTTTACAATAGTTTTATATGATTTTGGTATGATTTGATTAGAACTAACCCGGACTGACGTTGTTTTCAGCAGAACTACCGTGGTGTTGTTTTTGTGCAGAAATAAAAGTTCTCGGAATCCGCTGAAAATCAATGGAGATTTTTTCTGGAAAATATAAAAAATACTGGAACGAAGAGTTACCAGAGGGGTGTCACGTGGGCCCCACGAGGGTGGAGGGCGCGCCCCTGTGACTCGTGGACTCTCCGTGGGGCCCCCTGACTTGTTCTCAATGCCAACCTCTCCTATATCCCCAAACCTCTAGAAAATAACCTAGATCGGAAGTTCTGCTGCCGCCAGCCTCTATAGCCACGAGAAATCAATCTAGGCCCTCTTTGGCACACTGTCGGAGGGGCCATCATCACCGGAGGCCATGGAGGAGGATCCCGGAGGGGCCATCATCGCCATGAAGGGCAAGATCCAGAGTGAGAACCTCTCCCCATCCAGGGGGACGCTATGGAGGAGGAAGCACAAGGGGGAGAACCCCTCATCCTCTCTCTCGGTGGCACCAGAGTGCCATCGGGAGGGGAATCATCACCGCGGTGATCGTCTTCATCAACATCACTATCATCATCACCGTCCTCATCTCTTTTATGCGGTCCACTCCCCCGCACCCCGATGTAATCCCTACTTGAACATGGTGCTTTATGCCACATATTATGATCCAATGATGTGTTGCCATCCTATGATGTTTTGAGAAGATATCCTTTGTCTTTGGGTTGATTGATGATCTAGATTGGTATGAGTTGTATGTTTTATTTTGGTGTTGTCCTATTGTGCCCTCCGTGTTGCACAAGCGTGAGGGATTCCCGCTGTAGGGTGTTGCAGTACGTTCATGATTCGCTTATAGTGGGTTGCTTGAGTGACAGAAGCATAAACCCGAGTAAGGGGGTTGTTGCGTATGGGATAAAGGGGACTTGATATGTTAATGCTATGGTTGGTTTTTACCTTAATGATCTTTAGTAGTTGCGGATGCTTGCTAGAGTTCCAATCATAAGTGCAAATGACCCAAGAAGATAAAGTATGTTAGCTTATGCCTCTCCCTCATATGAAATTGCAATGACGACTACCGGTCTTGTTAACGGTTGCCTAGGATAATTCTGCACACTGATCCATCATTATTCCACACTCGCTATTTATAATATTTAGTAATATATTCTAACTTTATGATAACAGCCCCTACTTTTATATTTTATATCTCCGGTACCATGCAAAGTTATCCTCTTCATACCCACAACGTAGTTTTATTTCTCGTTTCTAGTTGGAAGCAAACGTCCGGTGTACGTAGAGTCGTATCAGTGGCAGATAGGACTTGAGAGAATATTGGTCTTACCTCTAGCATCTTGTGTGTTCGACACTCCATACTTATCACTTCCACCATTGTGAATTCCTACGATGATTCCCTGCACATGTGGATTATCAGTCGGCTAGGCCGTTTGGCCCAGTTGGCCAGGGGGTCTTTCTCTTTCTATTTTTCTCTTTTGTATTTTCTTTTGATTTATTATTGTTTTCTGTTTTATTAAATTTTAGTTTTTATAAAATACAAAAGTTGTATCTAAAATGGTATTAATAACCACTACCACAATTTACTTGGCACCTAAAATAAAATAGTTTGTAATTTATTATTATTTTAAAGCATTTAAATAATTATTTTTGCTATTGTTTTATTCATTTTAGAGTATTTAAACATTTTAGAAAAGTGTGGTTTCTCCACCATAATCTCTTATGATTTATTTGAGATATTTAGAACATTTTAGTTTTAATGTTTGAAAACTTTTGTTGTTTGCCTTTATATTGAATTTGAATTTGAAGTTTTTGAACTAACGCGAGATTAACAATGGTAACTGAGGTGACATGGCATAATTAGCAGAGGTACACTATAGCTTAATTATCCGGGCATTACACATAAAAAGTTTTGTTTTTATCATTTACCTACTCGAGAACGAGTAGGAATTAAGCTTAGGGATGCTGCTACGTCTCTAAGGTATATTTATTTATTTATTGTTTCGTGCTATTATATTCCCATTCTTATATGCTTCATATGCCATTTTATATCATTTTTGTGGATTAACCAATTAACTTAGTGCCCAGTGCCAGTTCCTTTTTTTGCCTATTTTTTGTTTCATAGAAAAACAGTACCAAACAAAGTCCAAACACGATGAAACTTTATGATGGTCTTTTTTTGGACCATAAGAGACCCTAGAACCTTTGGGGAGAGACTAGAAGATGTACGAGGGAGCGACAAGCTCACTGATACGTCTTCGTTGTATCTATAATTTTTTATTGCTCCATGCCAATATTATACAACTTTCACATACTTTTGGCAACAATTTATATGATTTATTGGACTAATATATTGATCAGTGCCCAGTGTCAGTTCTTGTCTGTTGCATGTTTTTTGTTTCGTGGGATATTCATACACTACTGCAGGATGCTGCTAACGCGACACTACGATTAGAGCCCTTCGACGAGACTGTGTGCGATGCCATAATCGCAAACGGTGGTGTAAAAACCCCATCAAAAATGTGCAAAATGTTTGCGATGGAGGATGCATCAAACATGGTTCAGATTTTAGTTGTGTGTGCGATGCAGGGCATGCGGTTCAGCTCAATTAACTATTTGCGATGAGGAGGAACAAAAGAAACGGGCAGCCAGATGAAGGTGTGTGCGATGTACAGCATACAGTTCACTCGGATGAACTGTTTGTGATTAGGAAACACAAAAGAAACGGTCAGCTAGATCAAAGGTGTGTGCGATATACGGCATGCGGTTCACTCGGATGAACTGTTTGCGTTGAGACATGAGAGAAGAAACGGTTCAAATGAACAAGATGTGTGTGATACGAGGCAAACAGGTGTGTAACATGTGCGAAGACCGATAACAACACAGACGATTGCTACTAACAAGCCATGTGTGTTGTGAGCAAACGATTGCTAGTATACAATTGTGAGTGATTGATGAAAACATCACCGACAAGTTACATTGTTTAGTCCGTGTGCGATGTGATTTTCTTTATCCGCACAACATCTACGCTCTGTCTACAGAGCATCAACATATATACTTAAAAAGACAGCATTGTGATACATCTCCAACGTATCTATAATTTTTTATTGTTCCATGCTATATTATATCCTATTTTGGACATTATTGGGCTTTATTACACACTTTTATATTATTTTTGGGACTAACCTATTAGCCGGAGGCCCAGCCCAGAATTGCTGTTTTTCTGCCTATTTTAGGATTTCACAGAAAAAGAATATCAAATGGAGCCCAAACGGAATGAAACCTTCGGGAACGTGATTTTCGGAACCAACATGATCCAGAGGACTTGGACCCTATGTCAAGCAATCAACGAGGAAGGCACGAGGTAGGGGGGCGCGCCTACCCCCCAGGCACGCCCTCCACCCTCGTGGGGCCCATGTTTCTCCACCGACGTACTCCTTCCTCCTATATATATACCTACCTACCCCCAAACTACCATATACGGAGCCAAAACCCTAATTCCACCGCCGTAACTTTCTGTATCCACGAGATCCCATCTTGGGGACTTTTCCGGATCTCCGCCGGAGGGCGTATCGATCACGGAGGGTTTGTACATCAACACCATAGCCTCTCCAATGAAGTGTGAGTAGTTTACTTCAGACCTACGGGTCCATAGTTATTAGCTAGATGACTTCTTCTCTCTTTTTGGATCTCAATACAAAGTTCTCCCCCTCGCTTGTGGAGATCTATTCGATGTAATCTTTTTTGCGGTGTGTTTGTTGAGATCGATGAATTGTGGGTTTATGATCAAGTTTATCTATGAACAATATTTGAATCTTCTCTGAATTCTTTTATGTATGATTGGTTATCTTTGCAAGTCTCTTCGAATTATCAGTTTGGTTTGGCCTACTAGATTGATCTTTCTTGCAATGGGAGAAGTGCATAGTTTTGGGTTCAATCTTGCGGTGTCCTTTCCCAGTGACAGCAGGGGCAGCAAGGCACGTATTGTATTGTTGCCATCGACGATAACAAAATGGGGTTTATATCATATTGCATGAGTTTATCCCTCTACATCATGTCATCTTGCTTAAAGCGTTACTCTGTTCTCTTGAACTTAATACTCTAGATGCATGCTGGATAGCGGTCGATGTGTGGAGTAATAGTAGTAGATGCAGGCAGGAGTCGGTCTACTTGTGTCGAACGTGATGCCTATATGCATGATCATACCTAGATATTCTCATAACTATGCTCAATTCTGTCAATTGCTCAACAATAATTTGTTCACCCACCGTAATACTTATGCTCTCAAGAGAAGCCTCTAGTGAAACCTATGGCACGGTCTATTTTCCGTCATATTAATCTTTCAATACTTAGTTATTTCCTTTGGCATTTATTTTACTTGCATCTTTATCATAAAAATACCAAAAATATTATCTTATCATATCTATCAGATCTCACTCTCATAGGTGACCGTGAAGGGATTGACAACCCCTTTATCGCGTTGGTTGCGAGGAGTTTATTTGTTTGTGTAGGTGCGAGGGACTCGTGCGTGGCCTCCTACTGGATTGATAGCTTGGTTCTCAAAAACTGAGGGATATACTTATGCTACTCTACTGCATCACCCTTTCCTCTTCAAGGGAAAACCAACGCAGTGCTCAAGAGGTAGCAAGAAGGATTTCTGGCACCGTTGCTGGGGAGTCTACGCAAAAGTCAATATACCAAGTACCCATCACAAACCCTTATCTCCCGCATTACATTATTTTCCATTTGCCTCTCGTTTTCCTCTCCCCCCACTTCACCCTTGTCATTTTATTCGCCCTCTCTCTCTCTCCATCCTCCCTCTCTTTCTCTATTCGCCTCTTTTTGCTCGTTTCTTGTTTGCTTGTGTATCGGATTGCTTGCTTGTCATGATGGCTCAAGATAATACCAAATTGTGTGACTTTACCAATACCAACAACAATGATTTTATTAGCACTCCGATTGCTCCTCTTACCGATGCTGAATCTTGTGAAATTAATGCTGCTTTGCTGAATCTTGTCATGAAAGATCCATTTTCCGGTCTTCCTAGTGAAGACGCCGCTACCCATCTAAAAAACTTCGTTGATTTGTGTGATATGCAAAATAAGAAAGATGTGGACAATGATATTGTTAAATTAAAGCTATTTCCTTTTTCGCTTAGAGATCGTGCTAAAGCTTGGTTTCGTCTTTGCCTAAAATAGTATTGATTCGTGGAATAAGTGCAAAGATGCTTTTAGCTCTAAGTATTTTCCTCCCGCTAAGATAATCTCTCTTAGAAACGATATTATGAATTTAAGTAACTTGATCATGAACATGTTGCACAAGCTTGGGAGAGGATGAAATTAATGATACGTAATTGCCCTACACATGGTTTGAATTTGTGGATGATTATACAAATTTTTTATGCCGGATTGAATTTTGCTTCTAGAAATCTTTTAGATTCGGCCACGGGAGGCACTTTTATGGAAATCACTTTAGGAGAAGCTAGTAAACTCCTAGATAATATTATGGTTAATTATTCTCAATGGCACACTGAAAGATCTACTAATAAGAAAGTGCATGCGATAGAAGAAATTAATGTTTTGAGTGGTAAGATGGATGAACTTATGAAATTATTTGCTAATAAAATGTTTCTTCTCACCCTAATGATATGCCTTTGTACTTTGATCGAGAATAATAATGAAACTTTGGATGTGAATTTTGTTGGTAGGAATAATTTTGGTCACAACGCGTATAGAGGAAACTTTAATCCTAGGCCGTATCCTAGTAATTCCTCTAATAATTATGGTAATTCCTACAACAATTCTTATGGAAATTTTAATAAGATACCCTCTGATTTTGAATCTAATATTAAAGAATTTACCTCGCAAAAGAATTTCAATGCTTTGGTTGAAGAAAAATTGATGAACATTAATGAGTTGGCTAGGAACGTTGATAGAATTTCTCTTGATGTTGATTCTTTGAAACTTAGATCTATTCCTCCTAAGCATGATATCAATAAGTCTCTCAAAGCCATGAGAATTTCCATTGATTTGTGCAAAGAAAGAACCGCTAGGATGCGTTCTAAGAAATATTGCTTTTATAAAAACGTGTTCTTCTAGTTTCCATGATAATAAAGATGAAGATCTAAAAGTTATTGATGTGTTGTAACATCCCAAATTTTCAATTTGGAATGTTATACATTAGGTCATCATTGCATATCATATTTTATTGCATTTTGGCTTGATCCTCGAAATACTAAGCAACTCAAGGACCCTCGGAGAGAGAGTTGGGGATTTCACTGTTTTCATATTTGAATTTTATCAAATATTGAAACGAGGATTATTGGTTTTAATTATTTTTCTCTCTGAAAACATTTCATGTTAAAATATATGAGAGGAGATAATATGACTTCTCCAAAAGAAATGAAATATTTGAGGAAAAATATTAAAATGAAATATTTGCTTGTATTTGGATTTTATTGCAATTTTATTTGCATTAGAAAATTGCACGTTTTCAAAATTGCATTTTAGGGCCAAGAAAATGCTCATCTTGTTCTAAATATTTTATTTAGACGGTGAAAATTTGTTTTGGCATTTTCAGATTTTTATTTATTTTTCTAGGATTTATTTTTGTCAAAGCGTTATTAAAAACTAGGCCGAGGCCCAGTTGGCCCAGTTGCCGCCGCGTCGCCATCTCCCTTGTGGAGACCGCGACCACCATGCCGCCGCCCGCCGAGGCCGAGTCGGCCACACCTCCTCGCCCCCTCCTGCAAGCTACCCTCCCCCTTTAAAAGCCGACCCGGGGCCCCCCTGGAGCCCCAAGCCACAGCCGCCGCCGCCCTGCGCCGACGCCGCCGCGCATCGCCGCTGAGCCACCCCACGCCACCTCGCGCCGACCCACCGCACCCGCCGTTACCCGCGCAGCCGCCCCGCTCGCCGGAAGCTGCCGGAGCCGCACCGGAGTTCGAATCTCGCCGTCCGTTTTTTTAATGTTTAGGTAAAACTGTCGGTTTTTTTAAAAAACCTAGTTTCGGTTTTTTAGAACGATTCGCCGGTTTTCTCGGTTCAGTTACTTAGCGGACGTTTGTCCGTATGTTCGTTTTAACGAACAGTGTTCACTCATTAGCCACAGACAGCGAACGTTCGTTCGTTAGTCTGTTCGTCAGTTTTTTTTCCGGATTTTCCGCGATTATTTTTGATCGTGATTTCTGATTCGATTTTAGTTTTATTTTATCTTTTCGCTCGTTTATCAAAATCAGGCAATTCAAGCGCCTAGATCTTCGTCTCAAAGCCCTCTTTCCGTTTAACCAACTTGAACAAGATTTTGGTACAGTAAAATTTATTTTTAGTCCAGATTAGTAACCGGATCTTGGTTCTTTCGCCGTTTGAGTTTCGTTGCTCCGTTTGATTTGATTCTTTTTGCAAACCGGAGTTCTTAAGTTGAACTTTCTGGTTAGATCTTATTATTCGTGTTTTACCCGTGCTTCTTTTCTTGATTGCTTATGTATGCTATTGTTTGTTTGTGATAGAACACCCGGAGTGCGAAGCGTGCTACTATGAGTCTCTAGGTTTTGCGGATCATCAACAAGGCAAGTAACACTTTGATCATATCCCTTTATCACCCAATTTTTATGCATTAGTTTCAACCCTCAAACATTGCATGGTTAGGACTTGATAACATGTGGGATTGGGAAGTAGGTGATGAGGTAGAACCTATTGCCCTGTTATTATCAAACCCTTGGGAGTTACTTCTACGTATTGCTTATATTGCTATGCTATGCTCGTAGACGTGGTTTGGGTGAGTGAATCCATGACAGATGTGAGATTCTTAATTAATGGTTCAACTTAATGTGGCAACTTTAATACACATCTGGGTGGATTGCTTGTCGGGCACCTGGAGAACCCAGTGTTGTCCTAGGATATCCCGGAGTACCCGTGTGATAATCCTAAGGTCCACCACCCAGGCTCAAAGGGAACTGAGATATTTCATGCTAGAAACTTCCGTGTGCAGCCACAAGCTATTATGGGCTCTAGCATAGTTGAGTAAGTTGCATGACCTCTTCCAGTGGTAGGCTAGCAGATGTAGAGGGATGTAGGTTGGTACTGTCTACCCGGGGTTAGAGCTAATGCTTTTGAAAGACTATGTCTCGGTCATCCGTTTCTCAAACACCATGTAGTGCGAGATATCCAACGGAGGAGATCGAGTCTTGTGGGGAAAAGTGCGCAATCCTCTGCAGAGTGTACAAACTAATCATGGTTAACCGTGTCCCCGGTTATGGACATCTTGAGTATCTAGTACTTGGACTATCATATGTATCTCATCACTCTAAATTAATATTGTTGGGTTGATAATTACTTTTAATTGGGATTGAGCTGGAGGAACCTTCTCAATGATGTTTCAACTACCATGATAGTTAAATAAAATCTATTCCTTTGTTGTAGGGAAAAATTGGCTTTTCGCAAAACTTTAACCATAGAGCTTCCCACGAGCCAAATACGCATGTAGTGATAGCATTATTCAGTTCTTGCTCTACTGTGTTATTTTGCCAGCATATTCCATGTGCCGACCCTTTTTCGGGCTGCAACGTATTATGTTGCAGACTTTTCAAACGAGTAGTAAGGTTCGTTAGGTCGTTGCCGTGCAGCTCAGCTATGCCGTTGGAGTTGATGGACTCACTTTATCTTCCAAGCCTTCCGCTGTTATCGTATTAGATGGCCTTAAGACATATTTATTGTAATAAGTTCTCTTTTGAGACATTCGATGTAATAAGTGTGTGATTGCTACTCTATTATAAATCCTTCGAGTATTGTGTGTGTCAGCATTACCGATCCAGGGATGACACTAAAGCACAGAGACTTGACCCTCTGAGGTCAGGTCGCTATGAGATGGTATCAGAGCACACACTGAGTGTAGGACACGACCACTAAGCTAAAGCCCTAGATCACTATTCTCTTCTCATTTCTAACTCCTCTCCATTTTCTACTCTTTAGGACGGCGGATGTAAGGAACAAGTTTGCACAACCGGATGAAGAAGCACCTTTTGGACGACACTTGAAGGAAGTCACTAAGTACTTGAACATTGGAATACCAAGCTTCACCAGGACTTACAACGCCACTCTACCAGAAGAGGAGCGATGGATGATTCAAGTTCAAGTTCAAGGAAGGACATTCGTGCCAGTCACTAAGCCTATAGAGTTTTCCTTTGATGCACCAACCTGGAGTTTAGGAAAGAGTATGGCGGCTCACATCACCATGGGACACATTGGAGAAGTTTACCATAAGGAGCTTAAGGATACTATCTACCAGATTTGTGGGCGCCGAGATGAGCAATGGGAGATGATCAGCACCAGGAAGGATAGATCAATCACAGCTTTCATCCAGGAGTTAAACCAGCACATTCGTCGCCAGGAGAACCAGATGTGCGCAGACATGATAGATCTGAAGAAGGCGATGGCAAGGATCACGGAACTGGAGGAAACTCAAGGCTACTCGCGAAGATTATGAGGAGGAAATCGTCGTACTAGTGGAGAAGAATGACGATCTGGAAAGGAAGCTAGGAGTCTTCATGGGAGACCCCGTGCCAGGAGGAGAAGACGATGAACCCAAAGAGATTCGTTCTGAGGACTACATCATCATCGACGACACCGACTTGGACCCCGACGATAGCGATGCTGACTATGAAGACGAAGCTGGAGCAGACATCATGGAGTCTTCGACCGATCAATATTTCTACTAAACCACCACATCAGTAGTAGTATTCCATCATGTATATTGTATAGTCCGAGCACTTTTGTAACGATAGTTAGATCGTTTGTCTCATCTGCATATGGGTAGTATTTTCTCACTAGACCTCATTCTATTCTATTCTCTTCCCTCTAAACCCTCAGATGCCTCCGAGACGTGACCCAGGATTTACTTTCCCATCGGAGCTCACTCAGTTGATCCAATAGCAGAATGCACTGATGCAGTTGTTAGTTCAGAACCAAGGCAACAACAACAACCCACCACCACCACCAGTTGACAACTTAGCCCGCTTTCTGAGGTTGCAGCTGCCCCCGGTGTTTTCCAGTAGCACCGAGCCGATAGTGGCAGATGATTGGCTCCGCAGGATTGGAAGGGAGTTAACCAATGCAGGAGGTACAGATGCTGCGAAGGTGCGTTTTGCCGCACATTAGTTGGATGGACGAGCAACCTCATGGTGGGAGAATTACACAGTCACCTACCCTATAGCCACTGTTACATGGGATCAGTTTCAGCAAGCATTCTGCACCGCACATGTCTCAACGGGAGCTATGAGCATGAAGAAGCGTGAGTTTCGCAACTTGCGCCAAGGTAACCGTACTGTGGGGAAGTACGTGGATGAATTTAGTAAGCTGTCTTGTTATGCCCCTAACGATGTGGCCACAGATGCCGCGAAGCAGGAGAAGTTTATGGAAGGGCTGAACAATGAGATGAGCATGCAATTGATGGTGGCAACATTTAACAACTACCAGGAGTTGGTAGACAAGGCTCTTATGATTGAAGGGAAGCACCAACAAATTGAGAGACGCAAAAGGAAGTATGGACAAGGAAGGTACAACTCAGGAGCCCAGCAGAAGCCTCGTCTAACCCCGAACTCGGGAGGACTTATTCATAACCATGGAAGCCATAACCACAACGGAGGATGTTCTCATAACCACAATGGTTCCAAGAATGGGACTGGGAACGGAGTAAGCAACAATCAGAATCGCTCCAATCCAGCCACACCCGCCAAGAGAGACCTAAGTCACATTACTTGCTTCAAGTGCGGGAAGACTGGACACTATGCCACGGAGTGCCCTGAAGCAAAGAATGGAAATGGTAATGGGAGCGCTGGGAAGAAGCCCAATCCATTCAACAAAGGCAAGCGAACCACGTTAACGTGGAGGAGGTTGAAGGGCAACCAGACACAATTATCGGTAAGTTTTTGGTTAAGTCTTTTACCGCCATTGTTCTTTTTTATACTGGTGCATCACATTCATACATATCAAGGGGATTCGTGGATAAGTTTAAACTACCAACCCAAGCCCTTAGGATCCCTATGTTAGTAAGTTTACCTAGATCAGAGTATATGGCTGGCCGATGGTGCAACCGGATACCCTTAACCATTGGTAGCCATGTTTTCCCGTCAGACCTGGTAATTTTGGAGTCACAAGGATTGGATTTGATATTAGGCATGGACTGGATGTCAAAGTATGGAGGAAGCATTGACTGTGCTAGTAAGTCGATTTATCTCACCACCCAGGAGGGAAAAATGATCAAGTATGTATCTAGGCATGCGCCTAGGAGGAGCCAAGTAAATACCCTCACGGGAGTTGTTCAGGAGGAAGTGCCTGTAGTGAAGGATTACCCATATGTTTTTCCAGAGGAGTTACCTGGCATGCCACCGGATTGAGATATCGAGTTTTTGATAGAGTTATTGCCAGGTACAGGGCCAATATCAAAGAGACCCTACCGGATGCCCGCAAATGATCTGGAGGAGATTAAGAAGCAGATCAAGGAGTTATTGGAGAAAGGTTACATCTAACGGAGTTCATCACCATGGGGAGCCCCAGTGCTTTTGGTTGAGAAGAAGGATAAGTCTCTAAGGATGGTTGTTGATTATCGTGCATTGAATGACGTGATGATCAAGAACAAATACCCACTGCCGATGATCAATGATTTGTTTGACCATTTGCAAGGAGCTAAGGTGTTTTCGAAGATCGATCTACAATCAGGATATCACCAGATGAAGATCCGGGAGAAGGATATACCTAAAACCGCATTTACCACAAGGTACGGGTTATATGAGTATACAGTCATGTCATTTGGACTGACTAACGCCCCTGCCTATTTAATGAGCATGATGAACAGAGTGTTCATGGAATATTTGGATAAGTTTGTTGTGGTGTTTATTGATGATATAATGGTATAATCGAAGAATGAAGAGGAGCACAATGAGCATTTGCGTTTAGTTCTCGAGAAACTCAGGGAACATCAGTTGTATGCCAAGTTCAGCAAATGTGAGTTTTGGTTGAAAGAAGTTGGATTCCTTGTACATGTTATATCAGGAGAAGGTATAGTAGTAGACCCCACCAAGGTTCAGTCAGTCATTGAATGGTTGGCACCCACTTTAGTTAGCGAGATCTGCAGTTTTCTTGGACTCGCAGGATACTACCAGAGATTCATTGAGAATTTTTCCAAGATTGCGAAGCCAATGACAAAGCTATTGAAGAAGGATACCAAATTTAAATGGACAGAAGAATGTGAGGCGATTTTTCAGGAGTTAAAGAAACGCCTGACTACAGCCCCAGTACTGATTCTGCCGGATATACGCAAGGATTTCCATGTGTATTGCGACGCCTCTCGCTTATGACTTGGAGGAGTACTGATGCAGGACGGAAGAGTTTTTTCGTATGCCTCGCGACAACTGAAACCGCATGAGTTAAATTATGCCACGCATGATTTGGAGTTGGCTGCCATAGTGCATGCATTGAAGACTTGGAGACATTACCTTATTGGAAACCATTGTGATGTGTACACTAATCATAAGAGTTTGAAGTACATTTTCACACAGAAGGAGCTGAACCTTAGGCAGAGGAGATGCTTGGAGCTTATAAAGGATTACAACATGAAGCTTCACTATCATCCAGGCAAGGCCAACGTCATAGAAGATGCTTTGAGCCGGAAGAGTTATGCCAACACACTCATAAGCGCGGGATTACCAAACAAGTTAGCAAAGGATCTCAGGGAACTTCGATTGGAGATTGTCCCTAGAGGTTTTGTTGCAATAATGGAAGTTCAGTCTACATTGTTAGGAAAGATTCGAGAAGCTCGAAAGGATGACAAAGAGATTGCCGAGATAAAAGAGAGAATGAGGAAAGGAAAGGCCAAAGGTTTTCGTGAGGATGAACACAACACCTTGTGGTTTGAGGACCGTGTTTATGTGCCCAATAACACATAGATCAGGAAGTTAATACTTCAGGAGGCTCATGACTCACCATACTCGATACACCCCGGAAACACCAAGATGTATGTGGATTTAAAGGAGCGTTTCTGGTGGACTGGTATGAAGAAGGATATTACCGAGTATCTAGCCTTATGTGATGTATGTCAGAGAGTGAAGGCAGAACATCAAAGCCAGGCGGATTGTTACAGCCTATGCCGATACCCGAATGGAAGTGGGATAAGCTTGGCATGGATTTCATCACCAGATTGCCCAGGACCAAATCAGGATATGATTCTATATGGGTAGTAGTTGATCGATTGACCAAAGTAGCTCACTTTATCCCAGTGAAAACCACCTATACAAGCCAAGTTGGCCAAGATATACATGACCAGGATCGTATGTTTGAATGGAGTTCGAAGTACCATTGTATCAGATAGAGGAACCCAGTTTACCTTAAAGTTTTGGAATCAGTTGCATGAAACTTTGGGAACCAGACTGGAGTTCAGTACAGCTTTTCACCCACAAACAGATGGACAGATCTAGAGAGTCAACCAGATTCTGGAGGATATGTTGAGAGCTTGTGCACTAGATTATGGATCTAGTTGGGATGACAACCTGCCCTACGCAGAGTTCTCATAGAACAACAGTTACTAGGCCAGTTTGAAGATGGCACCTTTCAAAGCCTTGTACGGAAGGAGGTGCAGGACACCGTTGTTGTGGGATGAAGTTGGAGACCGTCAATTGTTTGGACCAGATTTGATTAAGGAATCAAAAGAGATGGTTAAATTGATTAGAGACAGACTGAAGGTAGCTCAGTCCCGATAGAAGAGCTATGCAGATTCAAAACGCAAGGAGGTAGTCTATGAAATTGGAGACAGAATGTATCTTCGAGTATCACCACTCCGAGGATTTAAACGCTTTGGTGTTAAGGGAAAGTTAGCGCCGCGTTTTGTGGGACCATACATAGTTTTGAATGTATGGGAGAAGTTGCTTACAAGATGGAATTACCCGAAGGATTGTCAGGAGTTCACGATGTGTTCCATGTTTCTCAGTTGAAGAAGTGCCACGCAGAAATGGCTGACATTCCTCTGAGAGATACAGTACCGCTGGAAGCGGATCAGTTGGACAATGATTTGACTTATGAGGAGAAACTAGTCAAGATTCTCAAGTTTGCCAGCCGAGTCACCCGCAGCAAGGTTATTAAGTTTTGCAAAGTTTAGTGGAGCCACCATACCGAGGACGAAGCCACCTGGGAACGAGAGGATGATCTTCGCAAAGACCACCCACACCTATTTTCAAGCCAACCCGAATCTCGAGGGCGAGATTCATCTTAAGGGGGATAGGTTTGTAACATCCTAAAATTTCAATTTGGAATGTTATACATTAGGTCATCATTGCATATCATATTTTATTGCATTTTGGCTTGATCCTCGAAATCCTAAGCAACTCAAGGACCCTCGGAGAGAGAGTCGGGGATTTCACTGTTTTCATATTTCAATTTTATCAAATATTGAAACGAGGATTATTGCTTTTAATTATTTTTCTCTCCGAAAACATTTCATGTTAAAATATATGAGAGGAGATAATATGACTTCTCCAAAATAAATGAAATATTGGAGGAAAATATTAAAATCAAATATTTTCTTTTATTTGGAATTTATTGCGATTTTATTTGCATTAGAAAAATTGCACATTTTCAAAATTGCATTTTAGGGCCAAGAAAATGTTCATCCTGTTCTAAATATTTTATTTAGACGGTGAAAATTTGTTTTGGCATTTTTAGATTTTTATTTATTTTTCTAGGATATAATTTCGACGGAGCGCTATTCAAAAAAGAGAGAGAGAGAAGCCCGCTGGACCGAACTGGGCCGAGGCCCAGCCGCCGTCGCGCCGCCGTCTCCCTCGCGGAGACCGCGACCACCACGCCACCGCCCGCTGAGGTCGAGTCGGCCACGCCTCCCCACCCCCAACTGCAAGCCACCCCTTGGAGCCCCAAGCTACAGCCGCCGCCGCCCGCTAGCCGCTCCGCCGCCTTGCGCCGACGCCGTCGCTCGCGGCTGCTGCCGTCGCCGCCGCTGAGCCACCCCGCGCCACCCCACGCCACCCTGCGCCGCCCTACCACACCCCGTCGTTGCCCGCGCCGCCGCCCCGCTCGCCGGAAGCCGACGGAGCCGCGCCGGAGTTCGAATCTCGCCATCCGGTTTTTTTACGGTTTAGGTAAAACCATTGGTTTAAAAAAAAAAACTAGTTTCGGTTTTTTAGAACGGTTCGCCGGTTTTCTCGGTTCAGTTACTTAGCGGATGTTCGTCCGTACATTCATTTTAACGAACGGTGTTCACTAGTCAGCCACAGACAGCGAGCATTCGTTAGTTAGCCTGTTCGCCAGTTTTTCTTTTTCCAGATTTTCCGAGATTATTTTCGATCACGACTTCTGATCCGATTTTCGTTTTAGTTTATCTTTTCGCTCATTTATCGGAATCAGGCAATTCAAGCGCCTAGATCTTCGTCTCAAAGCCCTCTTTTCGTTTAACCAACTTGAACAAGATTTTGGTACAGTAAAATTTGTTTCTAGTCCAGATTAGTAATCGGATCTTGTTTCTTTCGCTGTTTGAGTTTCGTTGATCCGTTTGATTTGATTCTTTTTGCAAACCAGAGTTCTTAAGTTGAACTTTCTGGTTAGATCTTCTTATTCATATTTTACCCCGTGCTTCTTTGCTTGATTGCTTATGTATGCTATTGTTTGTTTGCGATAGAACACCTGGAGTGCGAAGCGTGCTACTACGAGTCTCTAGGTTTTGTGGATCATCAGCAAGGCAAGTAACACTTTGATCATATCCCTTTATCACCCAATTTTTATGCATTAGTTTCAACCCTCAAACATTGCATGGTTAGGACTTGATAACATGTGGGATTGGGAAGTAGTTGATGAGGTAGAACCTATTGCCCTGTTATTATCAAACCCTTGGGAGTTACCTCTACGTATTGCTTATATTGCTATGCTATGCTCGTAGACGTGGTTTGGGTGAGTGAATCCATGATAGATGTGAGATTCTTAATTAATGGTTCAACTTAAGGTGGCAACTTTAATACACATCTGGGTGGATTGCTTGTCGGGCACTTGGAGAACCCAGTGTTGTCCTAGGATATCCCGACGTACTCATGTTATAATCCTAAGGTTCGCCACCCAGGCTCAAAGGGAACTGAGATATTTCATGCTAGAAACTTCCGTGTGCAGCCACAAGGTATTATGGGCTCTAGCATAGTTGAGTAAGTTGCATGACCTCTTCCAGTGGTAGGCTAGCAGATGTAGAGGGATGTAGGTTGGTACTGTCTACCCGGGGTTAGAGCTAATGCTTCTGAAAGACTGTGTCTCGGTCATCCATTTCTCAAACACAATGTAGTGCGAGAAATCCAACGAAGGAGATCGAGTCTTGTGGGGAAAAGTGCGCAAACCTCTGCAGAGTGTACAAACTAATCAAGGTTAGCCGTGTCCCCGGTTATGGATATCTTAAGTATGTAGTACTTGGACTATCATATGTTTCTCATCACTCTAAATTAATATTGTTGGGTTGATAAGTACTTCTAATTGAGATTGAGTTGGAGGAACCTTCTCAATGATGTTTCAACTACCATGATAGTTAGATAAAATCTATTCCTTTTTTGTAGGGAAAATTGGCTTTTTGCAAAACTTTAGCCATAGAGCTTTCCACTAGCCAAATATGCATGTAGTGATAGCATTATTCAGTTCTTGCTCTACTGTGTTATTTTGCCAGCATATTCCATGTGCTGACCCGTTTTTGGGCTGCAACGTATTATGTTGTAGACTTTTCAGACAAGGAGTAAGGTTCGTTAGGTCGTTGTCGTGCAGCTTAGCTATGTCGTTGGAGTTGATGGACTCACTTTATCTTCCAAGCCTTTCGTTGTTATCGTATTAGATGGCCTTAAGCCATATTTATTGTAATAAGTTCTCTTTTGAGACATTCGATGTAATAAGTGTGTGATTGCTACTATGTTATAAATCCTTCGAGTACTGTGTGTGTCAGCATTACCGATCCAGGGATGACACTTAAGCACAGAGACTTGACCGTCTGAGGTCGGGTTGCTACATGTGTCCCCTATTAAATCTTTGTTTTGCAATATGAATCTTGATAATGATGGGACTGAATATGATCCACCTTTACCTAGAAGACGTTCCAAAAATTCTGAGTCTTTAAATCTTGATGCTAAAATTGTTAAAAGTGGGA
Source organism: Triticum dicoccoides (assembly GCF_002162155.2). Taxonomy (NCBI): domain Eukaryota; kingdom Viridiplantae; phylum Streptophyta; class Magnoliopsida; order Poales; family Poaceae; genus Triticum; species Triticum dicoccoides. Next base: position 406,802,808 of record NC_041384.1, read on the forward strand.
TTGAAGAAGTAAAAACTTTAAATATTAATGAACCCAGTATTTTGGATTTTAAGGAATTTAATTGTGATAATTGCTCTTTGATAGATTGTATTTCCTTGTTGCAATCCGTGCTAAATTCTCCTCATGCTTATAGTAAAAAATAAAGCCTTTACCAAACATATCGTTGATGCTTTGATGCAATTTTATGAAGAAAAACTTGAGTTGGAAGTTTCTATCCCTAAAAAACTTTATGATGAGCGGGAACCTACTATTAAAATTAAGATTAAAGATCACTAATGCTATGCTTTGTGTGATTTTGGTGCTAGTGTTTCCACGATTCCAAAGACTTTGTGTGATTTGCTAGGTTTCCATGATTTTGATGATTGCTATTTAAACTTGCACCTTGCGGATTCCACTATTAAGAAACCTATGGGAAGAATTGATGATGCTCTTATTGTTGCAAATAGGAATTATGTGCCAGTAGATTTTATTGTTCTTGACATAGATTGCAATCCTTCATGTCCTATTATTCTTGGTAGACCTTTCCTTAGAACGATTGGTGCAATTATTGATATGAAGGAAGGGAATATTAGATTCCAATTTCCGTTAAGGAAAGGCATGGAACACTTCCCTAGAAAGAAAATTAAATTACCTTATGAATCTATTATGAGAGCCACTTATGGATCGCCTTCCAAAGATGGCAATACCTAGATCTATCCTTGCTTTCATGCCTAGCTAGGGGCGTTAAACGATAGCGCTTGTTGGGAGGCAACCCAATTTTATTTTTATTCCTTGATTTTTTCTCCTGTTTAGTAATAAATAATTTATCTAGACTCTGTTTTGGTTGTGTTTTTTGTGCTTAATTAGTGTTTGTGCCAAGTAGAACCGTTGGGAAGACTTGGGGAAAGTCTTTTTAATCTTGCTGTAAAAAACAGAAACTTTAGCGCTCACGAGAACTGATGCCATTTTTATTTGGAAAGTGATATTTAGTTAATTATTTTTGAAGATGATTAATAGATAAATTACTCAGGTCCATAATTTTATTTTAGAATTTTTGGGGTTCCAGATCTTGCGTTAGCTACAGATTACTACAGACTGTCTGTTTTTGGACAGATTCTGTTCTCCGTGTGTTGTTTGCTTATTTTGATGAATCTATGGCTAGTAAAATAGTTTATAAACCATAGAGAAGTTGGAATAAAGTAGGTTTAACACGAATATAAATAAAGAATGAGTTCATTACAGTACCTTGAAGTGGTGTTTTGTTTTCTTTCGCTAACGGAGCTCACGAGATTTTCTACTTTAAGTTTTGTGTTGTGAAGTTTTCAAGATTAGGGTCAAGAATTGATGGATTATGGAACAAGGAGTGGCAAGAGCCTAAGCTTGGGGATTCCCATGGCACCCCCAAGATAACCTAAGGACACCTAAAAGCAAAATCTTGGGGATGCCCCGGAAGGCATCCCTCTTTCGTCTACTTCTATCGGTAACTTTACTTGGAGCTATATTTTTATTTACCACATGATATGTGTTTTGCTTGGAGTGTCTTGTATTATTTGAGTCTTAATTTGTTAGTTTTCCACAATCATCCTTGCTGCACACACCTTTTTTTGAGAGAGACACTCATGATTCGGAAATTGTTAGAATGCTCTATGTGCTTCACTTATATCTTTTGAGTTATATAGTTTTTGCTCTAGTGCTTCACTTATATATTTTAGAGCACATTGGTGGAGTTGTTTTATAGAAACTTTTGTTCTCTCATGCTTCACTTAGATTATTTTGAGAGTCCTATGAAACTGCATGGTAATTTGCTTTAATTATGTTAGGCATTCAAGATTAATAATAAAATTTTCTTATGAGTGTGTTGAATACTATGAGAAGTTTGATACTTGATAATTGTTTTGAGATATGGAGATGGTGATATTAGAGTTGTGCTAGTTGAGTAGTTGTGAATTTGAGAAATACTTGTGTTGAAGTTTGTGATTCTCGTAGCATGCACGTATGGTGAACCGTTATGTGATGAAGTCGGAGCATGATTTATTTATTGATTGTCTTCCTTATGAGTGGCGGTCGGGGACGAGCGATGGTGTTTTCCTACCAATCTATCCCCCTAGGAGCATGCGCGTAATACTTTGCTTTGATAACTTGTAGATTTTTGCAATAAGTATAAGGGTTCTTTATGACTAATGTTGAGTCCATGGATCATACGCACTCTCACCCTTCCACCATTGCTAGCCTCTCTAATACCGCGCACCTTTCGCCGGTATCATACACCCACCATATACCTTCCTCAAAACAGCCACCATACCTACCTATCATGGCATTTCCATAGCCATTCCGAGATATACTGACATGCAACTTTCCACCGTTCCGTTTATTATGACACGCTCCATCATTGTCATATTGCTTGGCATGATCATGTAGTTGACATTGTATTCGTGGCAAAGCCACTGTTCATAATTCTTTCATACATGTCACTCTTGATTCATTGCATATCCCGGTACACCGCCGGAAGCATTCACATAGAGTCATATTTTGTTCTAAGTATCGAGTTGTAATTGTTGAGTTGTAAGTAAATAAAAAAGTGTGATGATCATCATTTTAGAGCATTGTCCCAAGTGAGGAAAGGATGATGGAGACTATGATTCCCCAACAAGTCAGGATGAGACTTCGGACTAGAAAAAGAGGCCATAAAAAGAGAGAGAAAAGGCCCAAATAAAAAAATGAGAGAAAAAGAGAGAAGGGACAATGCTACTATCCTTTTACCACACTTGTGCTTCAAAGTAGCACCAAGACTTTCATGATAGAGAGTCTCCTATGTTATCACTTTAATATACTAGTGGGAATTTTTCATTATAGAACTTGGCTTGTATATTCCAATGATGGGCTTCCTTAAAATGCCCTAGGTCTTCGTGAGCAAGGAAGTTGGATGCACACCCACTTAGTTCTTTTTGTTGAGCTTTCATATACTTATAGCTCTAGTGCATCCGTTGCATGGCAATCCCTACTCACTCGCATTGATATCTATCAATGGGCATCTCCATAGCCCGTTGATATGCCTAGTTGATGTGAGACTATCTTCTCCCTTTTTGTCTCCTCCACAACCACTATTCTATTCCACCTATAGTGCTATGTCCATGGCTCACGCTCATGTATTGTGTGAAGATTGAAAAAGTTTGAGAACACCAAAAGTATGAAACAATTGCTTGGCTTGTCATCAGGGTTGTGCATGATTTAAGTACTTTGTGTGGTGAAGATGGAGCATAGCAAAACTATATGAATCTGTAGGGATAACTTTATTTGGCCATGTTATTTTGAAGAGACATAGTTGCTTAGTTAGTATGCTTGAAGTATTATTATTTCTATGTCATTATTGAACTTTTGTCTTGAATCTTTCGGATCTGAATATTCATACCAGAATTAAGAGAATTACATTGAAATTATGCCAAGTAGCATTCCACATCAAAAATTCTGTTTTTATCGTTTACCTACTCGAGGACGAGCAGGAATTAAGCTTGGGGATGCTTGATACGTCTCCAACGTATCTATAATTTTTTATTGTTCCATGCTATATTATATCCTGTTTTGGACATTATTGGGCTTTGTTATACACTTATGTATTATTTTTGGGACTAACCTATTAACCGGAGGCCCAACCCAGAATTGCTGTTTTTTTGCCTATTTTAGGGTTTCGCAGAAAAAGAATATCAAACGGAGTCCAAACGAAATAAAACTTTGGGAACGTGATTTTCGGAACGAACATGATCCAGAGGACTTGGACCCTACGTCAAGCAATCAATGAGGAAGGCACGAGGTAGGGGGCACGCCTACCCCCCCCCCCCCAGGCGCGCCCTCCACCCTCGTGGGGCCCATGTTGCTCCACCGACGTACTCCTTCCTCCTATATATACCTATGTACCCCCAAACTACCAGATACGGAGCCAAAACCCAAATTCCACCGCCATAACTCTCTACATCCATGAGATCCCATCTTGGGGCCTTTTCTAGAGCTCTGCCGGAGGGGGTATTGATCACAGAGGGCTTCTACATCAACACCATAGCCTCTCCAATGAAGTGTGAGTAGTTTACTTCAGACCTACGGGTCCATAGTTATTAGCTAGATGGCTTCTTCTCTCTTTTTGGATCTCAATACAAAGTTATCCCCCTCTCTTGTGGAGATCTATTCGATGTAATCTTATTTTGCGATGTGTTTGTTGAGACCGATGAATTGTGGGTTTATGATCAAGTTTATCTATGAACAATATTTGAATCTTCTCTGAATTATTTTATGTATGATTGGTTATCTTTGCAAGTCTCTTCGAATTATTAGTTTGGTTTGGCCTACTAGATTGATCTTTCTTGCAATGGGAGAAGTGCTTAGCTTTGGGTTCAATCTTGCGGTGTCCTTTCCCAGTGATAGCAGGGGCAGCAAGGCACGTATTGTATTGTTGCCATCGACGATAACAAAATGGGGTTTATATCATATTGCATGAGTTTATCCCTCTACATCATGTCATCTTGCTTAAAGCGTTACTCTGTTCTCTTGAACATAATACTCTAGATGCATGCTGGATAGCGGTCAATGTGTGGAGTAATAGTAGTAGATGCAGGCAGGAGTCGGTCTACTTGTCTCAGACGTGATGCCTATATACATGATCATACCTAGATATTCTCATAACTATGCTCAATTATGTCAATTGCTCAACAGTAATTTGTTCACACACCGTAATACTTATTCTCTCGAGAGAAGCCTCTAGCGAAACGTATGGCCCCCGGGTCTATTTTACATCATATTAATCTTCCAATACTCAGTTATTTCCTTTGCCATTTATTTTACTTGCATCTTTATCATAAAAATACCAAAAATATTATCTTATCATATCTATCAGATCTCACTCTTGTAGGTGACCGTGAAGGGATTGACAACCCCTTTATTGCATTGGTTGCGAGGAGTTTATTTGTTTGTGTATGTGCGAGGGACTCATGCGTGACCTCCTACTGGATTGATACCTTGGTTCTCAAAAACTGAGGGAAATACTTACGCTGCTCTAATGCATCACCCTTTCCTCTTCAAGGGAAAACCAACGCAGTGCTCAAGAGGTAGCACATTGCATAGCCAAATTAAGCATACAATTACACAAGTAACTACACACATAACATTTCCACACACCAAAGCAAGCAATTACATGCATACTAAAGTAGGAGAAACGAGGATCTAATCATCTACTTATTGTTGCAACGACGCTTGCCATTGCTCTGCTTCCGACTGGATCCCTGGCCGTTTTGGGGAAGGAGGCACTTCCTCATGTCAACGATCCGCCTGTACATGTCGTAGCTCGTGAACGCCTCCTTGGCTGCGTACACGATGTGAGCTTTGTCGAGTTTCTCCATCCAGGCCGAGTGCCAGGCACGCTTGTCCTAGTTGCACGAATCCTTCATGTCTCTGTAGTAGGGGTCGATGATGGCCTCGGCGAGGTGAACCAGTGAGTCCTTCTCATGCTCCTTGCTGCACCAGATCTTGTATTGGCCCTGAATGTCGACAAGATTCTGGCAGGCAATGCCTGAATTCTCGAGCGCCTTTACATCGTTGGTGATGTCCACCATAGCGAACATGTAGTGGGGGTTGTTGACAAACCTGGCAAAACGCTCGCAAGGCCTTGTGGCCAGGCAATAGTGGTAGACAAGGACGTGGTGGCGCACACACATCTAGGCGACAGCGACCTTGGGACAAGACCCGGCACGAGCATGGGTGTACTCGAGGTCGAACCCGACCACCTTGTACTTCTCTACAGCAAGCAACAACTCCATGATGTGGATGGAGTGCTCACCACGACATGCCTGGTGAACTGCTGCTCGTCGTCGACAGCCGCTCGGAGCGCCATTGGAGCCGTGCAGGATACCCTCTAAGAATTTCTCGTGGTGGGTGTGCTTCTTGCAATGGTGGGGCACGATCGAAAGGTTGAAGAGACACAAGGGTTAAATGGCCGTTGTAATAAATGGGGGCTGGCCGGCCTATAATCGTCATGTCTTGTCACGGTGTTCATAGTGGAGGATTCCAGTGCACGCTTGAGAACACCGCCCCGCACGCGTGGGCTCGAAGCGGCGCCAAATGTATCATCGGTGAGCCTGTTCCCGCGCTACTGCGATGTTTACCGTGCAAGCTTCCCACCCGGCTTGTTTGGCCAGCCGTCGGCTAGAAGAGGGACAAATCGTGGGCGTTTATTGGCAAAAAGCTTTGTAAAAATGAAGTGTGTGGAATGACTTCGATCATAAGTTTACCCATGGGTGATGAGGTCAAAGTTACACAGAAGGGTGATGATGGACACTCGAGTGCGATAAGTAATTCTGCACTCTATAGTGCACACGATGGAAGAAACCAACTGTGTGCAATAATGTCGAAGATCGCAGTCGAGTTAGGTATATAGATTGTTCTGTGAGTGGACAAGGTAAACTGATTCGAGAATGGTTAACAAAATCTAAGACCATTGCATATTAAGGTCAAAATAGTGTTAGCAATATACAAGTCTCATACGATGCCATTTCAATGATTGTACCACAAAAGCCTGAAATGTTACAAGGTTCAAATTCCAGAGTTATATGGCTCAAATTCAAAGATTACAAGTTTCAAACTGATATTAGAAATGAAATTCAGCTCATCTGCTGCAAACGCTCGCGCTGATCCGCTGAACATGGATATCAGAGAGGTTCAAACTAATATCACCGCTTCTAAGTCTGGTTTCAAAACCTCACAATTTTTGCAAAGGGGTCAGCCACTGAGAAGTCATGTATGGGGTTGACACGATGACTTCCGATTACTCTGTCATCTGAAGTTCCAAAATGAAATTCAGCATTTTTGGAGCCTACTCCATTCTGTCGCAGGCACCGGCGCTGATCAACAAACCATTCATTTTTGTGAAATAAATGTAGGGTAAACCTCATTTCCTTCAGCACCTTGCTCTGAGAACAAAGAACTTGGCGAATATAATCTCCGTTAATATCCCTTGGTAGGAGTTCAAAGTAATTTCTAAGAGATGCAGATCTAGGCCTTCGACGTGATTGTTATATTTTATCACATTATCCACCACTGGGCCTAATCTTATCCGCAAAAGAAGAAAATGTGTTAGTGCCTACATGCAGTTTTGAACATTACTACAAGCCTATTTGGTTTGTAGGATTTGTAAAATGCACTAACATGCCATCTTCGATCTGACATGCTTAACATGGGCATTTGATTACATTCTAGAAAAATGTAGCCTTCTTCACAAGAGGTTGGAGTGGATGAAAAGTTCCCTAAGAAAACTTGAACTCCCTTATGGTTAACATTTAACAGGAAAGGACCATCACCTCGATATATAGCTTCTCCAGGCACGGAAAGCATCTCAGGAAACTGACAACTTGCTCTAGGTTGGGGCCAATAGATTCTAGTGCCAAGACCTTCACTGTGCGCAATTTCGGGGTCAAGCTTATCGGAATCATTTTCTGAATGACAGACGAACAAACATTTTCGAAATTAGAAATAATGTTAATTTGTAGAAGGAGAGGTAGAAGGCGGTTGTTGTACCTTAACAGGTGTGGATCCAATAACAAGTTCAGAGTATTTGCGAGACGAGTAGCCCACCACTGTAAATTTCGGCGTAGAAATGACATTGATTCTTGTTGGACCTTCTTGATCAACTACAAGTAATCTATCAATTGCAGGTGTGTCCTCAATGACCATACCATGGTACACATCTTGTGATGTCTTCCCGCCGCACAAGGAACACACATAAATAGTCCGAAGAGTCATGCAGGTGATGTGGAAGCTACTCAACCCATTGATCACCTGAAGACGAAGGTACTCGAGTGCAGTACAACCATGAAGCAGGCGTTCCATGTCATTGTTTGGGAGGTAGACGGCGACAAGCTCAAGGTGCTTCAGTCATGGTAGAATAAGAGCGGGCACATCATTAAGGGGGGATGGTAGTTCCTGAACTTGACGACACGTAGCGTGGGCGCGAGGCAGAGCATGGACGTTGGCAGCAAGCGCATATGCCCATCATTAAAAGTGAGCTCCTCGAGCCGATCTAGGGCGGGGGATCGGAACCAGTCGTCAAGCTTGGCTCGGTCCTTGCCGTTGGAACGGGACTTGCCCAATCTAAGGCCTTTGGTTGGGCCAAGGTGACTGACGAGGTTCTTGGAGAATGCATCCAAGCTTTTGCGATAGCCATGGCAGAGCTCGTGGGTGTCGATCAGGTCAAGAGGGATGGAGTTCCATAGGGGGCACCACCGCTGGGAAAGGACGGTTATCCGCGCCCCATATTTGATTGGGAGGAGGGAGATGATGAATCTAAACATATCATCGGGGAGGCTGTTGATGAAGTCTAGGCCTGCTGGAGTCGCTTGCGGTTCTAGCTTGCCCCGCCTCCGCTTGTTGGCAGCCCCGTTCTCCACCTCCGGAGTCTCCTTGTTAGTGGTGCTTTCTGATAGAAATGGGAGTACAGGGAATATTTAGTTAAAACAGGGTAATAGAAAAGTGTATTGGTAACTAGAAGTTATTAGATAGGAATATAGTAAGAAAAGGGAATAACTATTGGTTGCTTAAATACTACACAATTCATATGACATTGCTGGGTAAGTCAACATGCAGATAGTTGAAAAGAAAACTTACTTAGAACAAAGTCTGGACAGATGATTTTGTCGGGGAAGTTAGCATATATCTCATGACCAGGCCCTTTTATGTGAAGTGCAATTTTAGTGCCACCTTTCAGTACATAAAACTTTGCAATTTCTTTCCAAAAGCGAGTGCCAAAATATGAGTCACCACGTTCATCAAGTCTTACAGTAGCAATGATTGTAAATCCATGGTTTGTGTGTAGTATGACATCCCTGGAGCCTTCATCTATGTAAAGGGAAAAATTGTGCACTACATAATATGTTGCATAGCAAGGGATGTTCTGCAGAAAATGGTAGGATCGTTAAACAAAATATGGTAACATGCAAATATGGGCCCAAATTGAAAGAACTGTACAACAGTTGAAATTGAAAGACAAAAATCTATAATTAAAGAGATAGGGTAAACATGATGTCATGGAAATATGAGAGTAATCGAAAGAACAATACATCATTAATTTGCCTAATATAGAAAGAAGAGGGGAAAATCCCCTTTGACATATATGGTGCATGTGGCACCTTTTATCCAAATGTAGAAATATTTAGAATATGTTCAGGAAAGTAGGCCATGCCAACCGATTTAGGGTGAGATTGAACATACCACGCGCGTCCTCAAGTTATCTGGTATGGTGAGATGGAATCTCTGGCGGAGGTCGCAAAGTCCTGAAGTGTCAGCGCACTGTACATTATATGAATGAAAGAAAACCCTCAAATCAGCACGAATAAAAATGAATTCACGACGATTTCCGCTGGGTGATTAAAGGAGGCAGATGAACTGGGATAAGAGATGAGATAATATCTCTTTAAATTAGTTACCTTGTCGTCCATGAGAAAGAACCCTCAGTATGGCAGATTCCCTAACTGAGCGGAGCTGGGTCGACCGCGAGCATCGTCGAGAAATTCGATGGCGATAGGCAGCGGCAAGTGGAAGTGGCGAAATGCGGTGGGATTTGCCGGCAACCTGGCGGCGGCGACATGAGTCGAGCTAAGTGTTTACCTCCGCAATAGGCGGTGCCATGGCATAGATGCGGAGGAGCTTGTGCAGGTGTGAACGGGAAACGTACCGGAGGGGCCGAGGGGGTGGAGGGCGGGGTGAGGGTTTTGTGATGTGGGAATGGTGAGGGTTTTCTTTTTTCTTTTTTGAATTGTGTGGTGAGGGTTTTCTGTCCCACAAAGAATTTTGGGGCGATGGTTTGCTAGAGTGAACCGTGTGTGATTGAAGCAACAGGAAAAATGAAAGTCATTGCACACGGTTCCAATTTTGGGAACCGTGTGTGATTGACGTACTACCTCTGTCCAGGTTTATTGGTCTCCCTTTGTAATTTTGACCAAATATTTAACATACTTAGACATAGATAATAAGTGTACACGTACATAAGCATAGTTCAACCATAAGTAGTACATAGTTCAACCGCATTAAGCATACTCAAGCGTACATAGTTCGATCCATCCCGCATCTCTTCTCACATGCGGTCGGCACGATCCTAAAGCTTCTCCATGTACTCGACGTACGCGCCGTGCGCCACCCTGCGAGAATACTTCTGCTTGAAGGAGCCAACGGCCCATCCTCTTGCATGCGCCAGAACACTTAGATATGCGCCGTGAAGCTTCTGGTTGCAAAATGGGCATCCATAGCCGCTGTTCCAAGTCCTAATACACCTGTTATGCATTCCCGCATAAAGCTCCCTTAGGATTTGCTTGTTGTACCTCCTCTGGACAACTTCATCCTCACTGTCCACGTCATCAGACAGCACCTATACAAATAGTAAAACAAATTTGGCATCAAATTAATGATTACATGTCATGAAGTAGGAATAAGAATTTAAGGCTATTTATTTATACATATCCAAAGATTATGGTTCAATTTTTAAGCACAGTCGTCTATGTACAGACCAATCTTGAAGAAAATAATGGCACAAATATATGTAGGTCATTCGAAATCAATTGTCAAGCCCTGGCTAGGAATTATTAGCACGAACACTAACCCTAGTCGGATTACTAGCAGAAATCATTTGCACAGATGAAACAACTAATCACTTATCACTTGTACCATTCAAACAATCAATAAACTACGCGGATCTAACGAAACTTACTCAGATTTCATGGATTGGGAGAAACATGACCATTGGAATTCTATTCCAAAAAGGGGGAGGCAGGAGTAACCAGAGAAAACATATGATCTATTTGACACATAAATGGGTATAGATGACTAACCAGCTGTCCTCATCGTCGGAGTCGTTGCCGGAGTGGTCGTCGGAGTCGTCGCCAGAGTGGTCGTCGGAGTCGGTGTGGAACTCCGCCTCCGGTTGTGGAAGCTCGACGTCGTCAACGACGTCAGGGTGCAGTGATAACTCGCTGGCGGTGACGGCAACCTCTGTCTCCATCTCCACGCTATGCTCCGGTGCTTTAGCAGCCCCGGCGTCGCCTCTCCCTCCGATGGGGCGCTTCGCCGGCATCCTCATACACTGACGGCTTTGAGGACTGAGAGCGGTGTCGAGGATGCAAGCGGAGAGAGAGGATTGTGTGTGTGTAGCGGGGATGGGGGGTGCGGCTGCTCAGGCACACCATTAATATGGAGTAGTAGGAGTTGTGGGAGAGAGGCGGGCGGCGGTCAAACCGATGGCTCGCCTCCCAGTGAGCATGCATGCCGGACTGCTGGCATGCCTACCAAAGTTTCACATAGCTACTCGCACGCCTCCCGATGACACTATGCAGCGAGCACGCCTCCGTCAATTCACACACCTGCACGCATGCCTCCCCGTCTGCCTGCGCGGCAGACGCGTCCCGTCAACTCATGCCTGCTCGCACGGCACACGGGTCGCACGGCGGCACGCATATTTTTCTTCTATTTGGATGATTAATGATGTCGCTTTATTGCTTAATCGAAGCATGGCACGTATCCATTGTTGGTCTAACGCTCACGGCTCGAATAAATAATCCATTTGGGATATTGGTTCCCAATTATTAATAATCTCCCGTCTATAATTAGATAATGATTACATCAAAACTGCTCTCAAATTTGATAAAAAAGTACAATACCACTTTGTATTGGTGTCCATATGACAACACGATAAGTTTCATGAACTTCAAATAAGTTTTGGATGTACTAGAATTTAAAAATCAAGATTCTCAATGTTTGAAATTTGTTGCACGGGGAGTAAACATGCACCCAGTGAGACACATGTGTTTTTGCAATCCATTTAGGTGCACTGTCACGTGTGCATGTAGCTCAAATCTGATTTTGCACATTATACCCGTAGAAAACAATCAATCAATATACTAAAACGTCTTAATGATATATGTGATTTTTTTGAAATTAAAACGTCCCTCCTTTGGTAACATATATGTTCACCGTGGGATAATTAATTTAACATGCATCGTATTGCGTTGGATTCGTGGTGTGTGTGGGTGTGTGTGGCTGGGGGTGGCGGGTGGCTCGCAGTACACTACGAGTTGTGAGCCACCATGTGGGTTGGTCGTTTTGTTAGGTAGGCCGGTGACACATCAGAGTCGTGAAATCATTATTTAAAATATTACACAACCCTTTCATACATAATTTTTTTGGCCACATGCAGTCAATGTTTGTCCTACATGACACTCGATACTCGTGTGTGACGCTTTCTATGGGCCTGCGAGGTCGTCATCCATCACTTGGACGAACAGCTGGCAGTGAGGTTAATTTGACCAGCAAGGTGGAATCTTTTTTGTTTGTGTTGTGGTGGTATATAGTACGCGTCGAAGAGGTGGGAGGGGACTAGCATATATACTATACATACGCATCCGTGAACAAGTACACCTCACTCAGTGTCAGGACTTTTTGGTTTCCGAGGCACATGGCACATCAAAATTGTGAAATTGGCTATTCAAACATCACACAACACCTTTTTGGACCACATGCATATCCTATCTAGGACACTCACGTGTGACACTTCCATCTGTGGGCCCACGAGGCCATCGTCGATGCATGCATGCATCACTTTGACCTACATCAGGAGAGGTTAATTAATTTCACCATCGATGAGGATCCTTTTGGGTTGTACATATATTATAGCAGAATCATATTGTATGCGGTGAAGAGGGGGGAAGGGGACCATCATATGTAGTACGCTTGATGAACCTCGCTCTGTGTGGGTGCATGGTTTACGGTTTTGAGGCATGTGGCACATCAAAGTTGTGCATTTTGGGTATTCAACATATATATGTTTGGCCCACATGCAAAGCGGTGGTGGTTGTCCTCTCGCACCCACTTAAGCGGTTATCAGCGATATTGATGCTTTCCATCTGTGGGCCCGCTTGGTCCATCACTACTTTTTGCCTGACAACAAGAGAGGTTAATTTGACTTAGGAGGGGATTATTATTCTTGCTCTGGCATGACATGCATGATACAGTTTGAGCACACACACATGCATGTGTACACATGAATCCCTCCCATCGAGTCGAAGTGGCTAGTACAACGACACATCATGAACCGATCTCACTCTATGTGGGGAGCTAGTGTACGATTTTTGGCACACACGCCACATCCATGTTGTGTATTCAAACATGCATGCATCACCTCCATACATATGCATGTAGTGGTTGCCTTCGAATGATACACTCCCTCGCGTGGTTATCGGCAACAAGCCTATATATTCGTGGGCCCGCGTGGACGTCCATGATCACCTTGACCAACAACAAGATAGGTTACCATGGTGGATTCTTCATTTGGTTCGTGTTATCATAGTATAGGTCATGGTGAGATTCAGACCTTAAGTTTGAGCGCATATACTATGCACGCATGCATGCATGAATCCCCGTCGTTGGCTTGAAGTGTGGTGTAACATACATATGCATCGTCAACCTAACCCTCACTCGGTGTGGGGATTTCTAGTTCGAAATCATGGTGCTGCATCAAAGTCGTTCCATTGTTACTAAAAAACACACCTCTCCATACATATGTTTGGGCCACACGCATGCAGTGGTTGTGTTCGGGGACTAGCTACTTGCATGATTATTAGCGAGCTAGCCCATCTTCGGGGTCGCATGGACGACCATCACTTTGACAAACAACAAGAGAGAGGTTGTACGACCAAGGTGGATTATTCTTGGTTCTTTTGATAATCCATCTTGGTGAAATATGCCTATCTGGCCCGCC
>NC_041384.1:406817089-406945962 GCF_002162155.2 Triticum dicoccoides
TGAATGAACCTCGGTTGGGGGGCATGCATTCATATCTTAGGATTCCCTTCGTGCCGACATGAGGGAGGAGGTGGGCTGCAAGCTACTTCACACTTTTCTAGATGAACCTCGGTTTGGGGGGAGGGGGCATGCATTCATAGCTTAGGATTCCCAATTCGTGCCGACACGAGGGAGGTGGGGGCAAGCAATATCGTGCGCTTTGCGAGAGAGGTGCCACATCGAAGTTTCATTTGGTATTTGAAAATCAAACCACCCTTTTGATACATAAATTTGTCCACATGCAAGTGTGTTCGTGTTCTGACCCTCTCCCGTGTCATTTTTCGCCAAATTTATGAACATTAGACAAGTCGGATGACGCAACGGACACAGTTCACTCAAACTAACCGTGTGCCACGCCGGTGCCCCTGTCACGCACACATCCGCATAGTACATTGGGCTCCATGAGGCTCCCCCTCTCAAAAATATCCGCCCGCCTCGAGGGTTTTTCTGTTTCATAACACATGGTTGTTATCTTTGGACAATGTGCGATGTTTCTTGTTCCCAATCCCGCCCGCATCCCTAGAAAATATCTGCCCGCCTTGAGGGTTTTTATGTTTCATAACACACGATTGTTATCTCCGGAACGTGTGTGATGCACAATCATCAAAATTTTCAATAGCCCGACATTTCACTCCCGCGTTTGACTCCCGCGTAGTAAAAATTTTCAGTAGCTGCGTCATTTCCTCAAACACCCCCCTCCACACACACACACCAAAACCTTCTCGGGCGTGCGCACACACAAACACACCCCTACCTTGCTCGGAACGCTAGCAAGGTCCCCGCCGCCGCAAGGCCTCCATTGTCAACATCTGCCGGTTTGCCCGTGCAGCTTACCCACCGATCTCCATACCCAGGCCGCCCTGAGTTTCCTAGATGACGCCTGCCAAGCGCCCCCTTTCCCACAGATCCCCATCCCCCACTCCAGAGTGTCGCAACCTAAGCCCGGCTACGCTTCCCGTGGAGCTCAAGGAGCGACTGGCCCAAAAGAGGTGTATAGAGGTCTCTTCGCCCGACATCGCCGAGGAAGCTAGTGACCATTACTGGCGGCAGGCACTCAAGTAGCGGGCTAGAGTATGTAGGCATGTCTTAGCTATCGGCTACGACATCGAGGTCATCGACAGCGACGGCCAGAGGCGGGCTATGTCACGGGTTAAGTGGCCCACCCCCAACCCCTCGGGTTCAACCGCCGTCGATCTCATCCATGGCCCCGCTGCTGATCTCCTCTGGCTCGCTGTCGACAATTTGCCATTCTACATCGCCATCGAGCCTCTTTTGTCATTTCTGAAGGTCACGTTCTGCAACACTGGCTTGGGATCCATAGCTTCCAAGTCAGACCTCATCGACGGCGACTACGAGGAGGGCACCCTCTCTGGCTCTTCCAAGGGGAAAGAGCCCATCTGCTGTTCCAAGGGGAAAGCGCCTGTCTGGGACATCAGGGAGGGCACCCTACAATCGTTCTCTTCCAAGAGGAAGGAGCCCATCAGCGACAAGATGGAGCGCATCGAGGGTCCGTGCTCTTCCCACGGGAACCAGCCAATCTGTGACAAGGAGGAAACCCATGATTTGTTTTTCCATGCCTCTTCATAGGGGGGAAACCCATGATTTGTTTTGTCGAGTCCCTTTTGTAGTGTAGTGAGAATATGTCCAGTTTTAATTGCTATATCTGGTTGTTTTAAGTATGCCTTGTTTATTTCTGAAAGTGCGTTATATCGACTAGAGGGGAGTGAATAGGCGATTTTTATGAAAGTCTTCAAAACATGGAAGTTTCGAAGAAAAATGATAGAAATAAACCTATTACCATGCAACGGAAGGTAGACTACACTAGGCAAACCATAGTCAAGTATTCAGTGAAGTGAAAGCACAATGACTAATAGCAACTAGGTAGTAAGGATCAGGTAGGAAGATATTATGAAGCCAATCAGATCAAGCAGTCACTCAGTGAAGACAAAAGATAATGCAATCATACAATGACTTCACAAGGACCAACAGTAAGTAAAGGGAAGGGATGGATGAAACAAGTGACTCGTTGAAGACAATGATTTGTTAGACCAGTTCCAGTTGCTGGGACAACTGTACGTCTGGTTAGGGCGGCTAGGTATTTAAACCCGAGGACACACAGTCCCGAACACCCAGTCCTGAACACGCAGCTCGGGACACCCAGTCCTCACCGTATTCCCCTTGAGCTAAGGTCACACAGACCTTGCCCAATCACTCTGGTAAGTCTTCAAGGTAGACTCCCAAACCTTCACAGACTTTGTTCACCAGCGATCCACCATGACTCTTGGATGCTCAGAACGCGACACCTAACCGGCTGGAGGATTCACAGTCCTCAAGTGTAATAAGTCTTCAGATCACACGGACAGGAAGACTTAAGTGATGCCTAACACTCTTTGGCTCTGGGTGTTTAGGGCTTTATCCTCGCAAGGAATTCTCTCTCAAAGGCTTCGAGGCGGGGTTCTCTCAAACGACAAAAGCCGTACTCTAACTCTGAGCAGCCAACCATTTATGGTTGTAGGGGGTGGGCTATTTATAGCCACTAGGCAACCCGACCTGATTTGTCCGAAATGACCCTGGGTCACTAAGGAACTGACACGTGTTCCAACGGTCAGATTTCAAACACACATGACAACTTTACCTGGGCTACAAGCAAAGCTGACTTGTCCAACTCTGGACAAGATTCGCTCTCATAGTCTTCACTTGAAGACGTAGGATTTTGGTTAAGCATCACTTCAGTCATTCTGACTGGTTCTCTTGGACCCCACTTAACAGTACGGTGGTTCCTATGACTCAACAAAGAAGAAAAAGAACTATGAAAGATCTAAATCTTCGCGCTCCATAGTCTTCATGCGATGTATTCTCTTGTCATAGTCTTCAATGTGAATGTCTTCACATACCGCCTTTGACTTCAATGTCTTCATACATTTTTAGGGGTCATCTCTGGTAGGAAAACCGAATCAATGAGGGACTTCTACCTGTGTTATCCTGCAATTCTCACAAACACATTAGTCCCTCAACTAGGTTTGTCGTCAATACTCCAAAACCAACTAGGGGTGGCACTAGATGCACTTACAATTTCAGTTGTTCACAATGTGATGCTATATATGTGCAATTATTTACTGTGTAGTACATTTCATCAATCCAGTTTTAAACATACCAATAGGAATGCATATATTTGCGTGTTGTTAAGCCTGTTATAGCTAGCATATGCCTCTTTTAAAGTTTTTTGATTGTTTGGTTGTTTGTAGTTAGCATATGTCCAGTTTCAAATGCTATCTTTGGTTGTTCATAGTATGCCTTGTTTATTCAAGTTATTCACAACTTGATGTTCTATATGTGCAAGTATGAACGGTTGTGCTTAACATGCTTCTTGATGTACCTACACAGGACAATTTTGGGAACGACTGTTGTTTTCCATCGAGGTTAGTTTCATCCCATGGCTTATATTTGCTCACTGTTCAGGATATCGGTAGCTGGTACCATATAGGTCGGGGGCTGATATGGGACTAATCGGTGAATCGGACGTTTAGCTGAATATATCTGCAACCCATTTATCATTAGGTTAACTAGGGCCATATGTAATATATCTGAGGCTACATAGCAACATGCACTGTACTTAATGTCTAAATATGCAATCCTAGGCTACATAGCAACAAGGAAGAGTGTTAGATTAATGGTCTAATGATGTCTAGATATACATAGAAGAGCAGCAGCAGCAGCAACAACAACAAGAACAACAACAACACAGCCCTGTTTGGATACTCAACTTAGCTAGAGGTTAGAGTTAGTTTCTAGCTCATTACTAACCCTGAACTAACTCCACCCAAAGAGTTGTTTGGATGGCAGGGTTAGATTGACAATAAATGCACTAATCCTGAACTAACTCTGGCATTCATAGTTGCCGCAGAGGAAGAGAACTCAGAGTCTTCAAGTGAGGGAGTTCGTCGCAGCACAGCCCTTCGGGGAGGTGTGGAGTCAAATTTGAAACATTCAGAGAAGCCATCCTCTTGAAGATCATCCTCAGAGCACATAAGCGTCAGCCCTTTCCATGTACGCCGACAAGTTTCATGGGCAACAAAGGCATTCTTGGTGGCAAGATTGCGAGTGCGGTTGACATCCACTAAGAGGCTTTTCATTTGACGCTTCAGCCAGTCATGATGCCGATCCTGTTTCTGATGAAGAGCAACTAGAAGCTCTCGGTCATTAAGAACACGAGATCGCTTCTTGGGCCGTTGGGCAATGGTGCTTTCAGTGGCTTCAGTGAGGGCACGATGAGGTGCACATGTAGTGCTAGCCAGAGGATAAACACGAGTGACTGCTTCAACTCCTTCAATGTTCTGAGAGAAACTTTGATGCTCCGCATTCTGAAGACTAAGAGGCTCCTTGGCAGGCTCTGGATAGAGGGCTTCAACGGACATATCCATGTCAGGCATAAAGATCCGATGATTGCGAGCAGAGGGCTGATATGAGATTGCTGAGTGGAGTTTGATCAGCCGCATTATCCATGGAGCGTAGAACTTCAAGCCAAAAAGATCAGATCCTGAAGCAGCAAGTTGGCGGATGAAGAAGTCTTGTATGTTGAAGCATTTGCCGTGAAGAATATAGAAGACCAAAGTCTTCATTGCACCTTCCAGCTTTGCATATGGGGAATGTCCTTTGATGGGCCAGAGAGTTCGCCTTAAAATGTGATAGATGGTCCTTGGCAGATACTCCAGGTCTTCAACAAGGAACTCCTTAGGATATGCAACGTCTTATGGCAAAGGTTTCATCATGCTGAGCATCTAACTCATGTTCGATTTAGGCTTCTGAAAGATGCTCTCCATAGCTTCATAGTGAAGTTGATATCCAGGTTCATAGAGATCTCCAGGAGTGGGCAGACCAGTGAGGTCAATGATATCAAAGGCTTTGGCTTCGTGATCAACATTTCCTGTCATCCACTCAAGGACCCAAGTCTTCGGATCTCTGTTGTAACCATGTACGTGAAGAGAGGCATAAAATTGGAGCAGCAACTCTTCGTTCCAGTGCTCTTGGTCGGTGACGAAAGGTAATAATCCAACCTCTTTGAAGCAGTCCAGAGCTTCTTCCAAGCAGGGCAGACCAGCTATTGCTTCGGTGTCAAGACGCATATGTGGGAAGATGCGACCTTGATTGTACAGAATGCAGGAGTAATAGCTTCACTGCGGATAGCTCCAGAACCGATCAGAAGATATTTGTTCCCTTGAGTAGGGGTTCTTGGAGCTATTGAAGAAGGTGTTGTCTGCTTTGAAGCTGTTGACATTGAAGGATCCAGGTGCTGATGCAGGACCTGGAAACCTGGGCAACCTTGGTATTGGCTTCTGTACCTTAGGCTTATGCTCTATATGATAGTCAAACTGAGGACCAGCAGCAGGCGCAGGAACAGAAGCAATAACATCATTGGCTTCGCTGACTTCTGGTTCTTGGGTTGGTGTAGGCTCCACATTTGCTTCAGCCATGACAACGTCAGTGGCTTCATTGGTGTTGGTGGTGGCAGCCTCAAGATATTCTACCTCCACTTGATGAGCTGGAGGGTCGGGCACAGACACGTTCTCCGCGAGAACAGCTTCGTCAGTAGTTGGGGGAGTGGGCACACGTTCTTCTTCTTGGGTGTCATCGGCTGATGCAGCCGGAATGTCTTCAGCAGCTTTAGCTTCAGATTCAGAGACTGGAGGCCTTGGTCCTTTGCGAAGCCTGCGTAACGCTGGCGACGCTTTTGGAGAAGGAGTTGGCTGGGCCTCAAGGTCATCTTCTTCTTGTTCTTGTGGGTGATCAGCCCATGATGCATCCTGAGCAATTGGCGTCAGAGGACGACCAATGCTGATGAGTTCGCTGTGCGTAAGCATAGGCGATGATACCCGTTGTTGCTCGATCTGAGGAAGAACTGCATCATCTTCAACATTGTCATAGTGACCAATGTCTTCGGCAGCAGTGGGATCAGCTGCTGGAAAGTCTTCAGCTACATGAGCCTCTGTGAAAGCGGGCTCATGGATAGTCAGTTGGCGCTCTTGATGTTCAGCGGCAGGGCGGACCATGGAGATGGGTTCAACAATTAAGGGCTCTATGGGAGCAGCCCGTTCCTTCTTGGTCTTCCGCTTCTTCTTGGAGGGAGCAGCATCAGAGGCTTCAGAATGTTTCCTCTTTCTGGCTTCAGCCTCAATAGCCCTCGTCTTCTTCAGTTCTGAAGCGGTTGACCTGGCCTTTGGCTTCGAGCCAGCCATGCTGGCTGGGAAGACAATGGGATGTGCTTGCTGCCTTGGTGCGTCGGGTTCGGCCATAGCGGGCTTCTTCTTCTGCTTTGCAGCCATCCTGGGGTCGATGCCAGGACGACCAAGGGCCTTGCGCTTCTCAGCCTCATTGTAGGCTTGCACACTCTTGTCAGCCAGGATCTTCATGCGCTCACGAGAACCTTGAGCTTCTGCATGTTTCTTGAGAAAGGCTTGTTTGAGCTCGTGCAGCATAGTCTTGAAGTTTTTCACCTATTGCACGCTGAGCTTGGCCATGTGCTTCTTGAACTGGGCTTTCTCAAAGTCAATCTTTTGCTTCAGTTCGACGATGCGCTGAGCTAGAGCTAGCTCTGAAGCAATGGCGCCATGGAAGGCGACACTGAGGCCAATTGGAAGTTGCACATCTTCAAAGCTGAGGTTGGGCGTGTCAAACCACTCATCAATGAAGTTGTGGATGATTTCCACGTCAAGGAGAGGCGGATCATTAAAGATTTCTGCTTCTTTGCTCTTGATCAGTTGCTCAAGAGCGTCATCTGCAAGATCTTCATCACTGGACAGATCAATGGCATCGCTGCGCCGAATAGCAGCAGCAGTCAGTTCTTGGTTGGTGTGTTGCAAAGGCATCTTGACTTTCTGGGGCTTGGAGATGCGTGACAGATCTTCAGACTGCACACTGTCTTCAGGAGGTGCAGTAGCCAGTGGCTTTGCCCGTGAGATTTTTGGTGCTGAGACAGGCTTTGAAGCTTTAGGCTGCTTCAGTTTCTTTGGCTTCGGTGTTGCAGGCGCTTCATCTGATTCAGCGTCATCTACAGGCTCATCCATGGCTGTCCCTTGAACCACGATATGAGTGATGAGACCTTCCAGTTTGTAGAAGGGCCCAACAAGATTGGGTTCAGCTTCGCGGGTGCCATCGGCACGGGGAGCAGAGGGACCAGGGTTGAAGTCTAATCCCAAAGACTTCTTGTTCTGCTTCGCCGAGTTCTGGGTAAACTGGAAGTTGTGCTTGAACAGATTGTCGTCTCGACGCCATAGCAGTGACGATGGGTCAGCATCCACAGGCTGTGGTCCACGGACCATGCAGGGATAGAAGCCTTGTTGAATGGCTTCATCTCTGGACCTGGGTTGAAGATTTTTGTAGAGGATGTCTCCCCATGGTCACTTGATGACATTCTTTTCAGCATATTCCTTTGTCACAAATCCGTACTTGAACCACTGTTCTGCCCAATATCGTCGAATCCATTGGATTCGTGTCTTGCGCTGATTGTAATCCTCTTCAGGATCTGTCTTGTAAAGCTCTGAGAGGTCATCAGGCAAATATCTTGATGTTTCTCCTCGACGCTTTCTGCCACCCTTCCTTGCCGATTTCTCTGCAGCCATGAACTTTAAACTGAATGGCTTCAATATGTTCAAAGGCTTCAAAGGCTTTCGCTTGCTGGACAAACAGGAGCTAGCTTTGGGAGAATTTATATGATGCTGTAAGAATTCTGCAAATGAATGCAGACTATGAGAACCAAGGGATTCTCCCACGGACATGTACCTGTGACAGCATTAAGGTGCGAGGGAAGGGGAAGAGGTCATATGCATTCTCAGAAGATTTTGAAGATAAATCAGTTTAGAAGACATTGACCTCATCGTGCGAAGACATTCACTCATAGATAAGGAGTTGGTTCTAGATTTGTACGAATCCATGGATCAGTACAAGTGAGGAATCTAACTACTTTGTGAAGCATAAGTGAATATACTAGGCATATTATGAGATGCAGTATGAAATAGATCCAACTTGTGTGAACAAAAACTGCTTGTGGTAGAAAGTGATGAATCTATAGGATCAAAGGGGCCGTAAAAAGGAAGTTTTATTTACCACACGAAGAACTGCTAGACGGACTGGAAGAGGAGGCCGAGCAGTTCGATTGTCCATGCCCTAACTTGGCGACGGTGGAGAAGACGATGTCCGCGGTCGGCCTGAAGACGGCATCGGAGAGGTTGCGGCAGCTAAGCGCTTTGTTGCCGGCGTCGTCGAGGGCTAGCGGTGGCGCTAGGGTTCGTGCGAGAGTGGAAGAAGAGATAATGACTATGGTGAGGCGTGTATTTATAGGGACATGGGCGGCTCAGTGTTATTACACAGGTGCCCCTGGCGATTCACATCTGAGGAACACGTGGCCATCATGCAGCATATCGGAGGTTGTTCCACGTCCCACGCACGCCTGGATTGTCGGGTGGTCATTCCCACTTCTCCGGGTTTCAGGTGAAGGAATTAGCATTGAAAGCGGACTTAATGTTTGTCTCTGTATCTTCTGCTGACAAGGACACATAGAAGACATTTGACAGTTTCAAGAGAATGCATATGATTTGGAGAGATAGAGTTTGAGATAGAAAGCATAGAGAGGTTAGGGTCCGATCACATTCACTTAGTTCAAAAGATTCAACAAGAAGACATAGCTATAAGTGAATGCTGTAGAGAACAGAACGCTAGTATATATATAATCAACATAGTGAAGATAATCATGAAGACATGTTGAGATTGAAGCCAAACCAAATGTGAAGACATAGCAAATGTAACTCCATGAGTGAAACACTTCAAACAGAACATTTGGTGGTGGCGTTACCCACCGTATAGTAAGTATTAGACCCAGACACAGCACACAATTATCGTGGCGCTCCGAAGTCAAATTCCTCATTAATGTATTCACACTTAGAATGCATGTCTTCATTGATTGAAGATATACTTTACTTCGTGTGTTGCACATCTAAGTCATCAATATGCATAAGTGTTAGGATGTGTGCCTGATCACAAGACATTTGAGGATTCCAAGATATTTAGCTCACACCGTAACTTGCAAAATCTCTTCTCATCCAAGGGCTTGGTGAAGATATCTGCCAATTGCTCTTTAGTGTTGACGTGTATGATATCAATATCTTCCTTCACAACATGATCTCTCAGAAAGTGATGACGAATCTCAATGTGCTTTGTCTTCGAGTGCTGAACTGGGTTGTTGGCAATATTGATGGCGCTTTCATTGTCGCAGTAGAGTGGCACTTGCTTCAGATGAATGCCATAGTCTTTGAGTGTTTGCTTCATCCACAGAAGCTGAGAGCAGCAAGATCCAGCAGCAATGTATTCAGATTTAGTAGTGGAGAGAGATACACAGTTATGTTTCTTTGAGGACCAACATACAAGTGATCGTCCCAGAAAATGACATGTGCCTGATGTAGACCTGCGATCCACCTTGTCACCAGCATAATCAGCATATGAGAATCCAACCAGATCAAACTCTGAGCCCTTTGGATACCATAATCCTAGAGTTGGGGTGTAAGACAAATATCAAAGAATTTGCTTCACAACTAAGTGATGCGATTCCTTTGGTGCCACTTGGAATTGAGCACACATGCAAATACTAAGCATAATATCTGGCCTAGATGCACATAGATAAAGTAAAGAACCAATCATGGAGCGGTATATCTTTTGATCGAACTCTTTACCATTATCGTTGGGACCCAGATGATGTTTTGCTGGCATTGGCGTCGTGAAGCCTTTGCAGTCTTGCATACCGAACTTCTTCAGGCAATCTTTGAGATACTTCTCTTGAGATATAAAGATGCCGTTGCGTTGCTGACCTATCTGAAGACCAAGGAAGAACTTCAGCTCACCCATCATGGACATCTGATATTGCTCTTGCATCATGTATCCAAACTCTTCACTATATTTCTAATTGGTGCAGCCGAAGATAATGTCATCCACATATATTTGGCACACAAACAGTTCACCATCATATGTCTTCGTGAAGAGAGTGGCGTCGAGCGAACCAGGTGTGAAGCCTTTGCTCTTCAGGAAGTATTTGAGTGTGTCATACCAAGCCCGAGGGGCTTGTTTGAGGCCATACAGTGCCTTGTTGAGCTTGTATACCATGTCAGGATGTTTTGGATCTTCAAAGCCGGGCTGTTGTGCAACATACACTTCTTCTTCAATCTTGCCATTGAGAAAAGCGCTCTTCACATCCATTTGATAGAGAAGTATGTTATGATGATTTGCATAGGCCAGCAGTATGCGTATGGCTTCAAGTCGAGCCACAGGAGCAAATGTTTCATCGAAGTCAATCCCTTCAACTTGAGTATATCCTTGAGCAACGAGACAAGCTTTGTTTCTGACAACTTGACCATGCTCATCTTGCTTGTTGCGATATATCCATTTGGTGCCTATTATATTGTGCTTCCGAGGATCAGGACGCTTAACCAGTTCCTATACATTATTCAGCTCAAACTATTGAAGCTCTTCTTGCATAGCTTGAATCCATCCAGATTCCATGAAGGCTTCTTCGACTTTCTTGGGTTCTATTATTGAGACGAATGCGAAGTGCCCACAGAAATTTGCTAGCTGTGTTGCCCTTGAACGAGTGAGTGGACCGGGTGCATTGATGCTATCAATTATTCTCTCAATCTGCACTTCATTGGCAACACGAGGATGTACGGGACGAAGATTTTGCTCTTGCTGATCATTGTCATTGTTAGAGGGATTGTCTTCAGGCTGAGCATTGTCTTCAGGTTGATCAGGTGCGGAGATGATAAGTTCCTCTTCAGTTTGAGCTTCAGAGGGTATGATTTCTCCAGTTCCCATAAGTTTGATTGATTCACTGGATGCAACTTCATCTAGCACATTTGGCAGGTGCTCTCTTTGTGAGCCGTTAGTTTCATCGAACCGCACATCCACTGTTTCAACCACTTTATAATGAAAGAGATTGAAGACTCTATAGGAGTGCAAATCCTTTCCATATCCAAGCATAAAACCCTCATGTGCTTTTGGTGCAAATTTTGAGGTGTGATGTGGATCCTTGATCCAGCACCAGGCGCCAAATACTCTGAAGTAACTGACATTTGGCTTCTTGCCAGTAAGGAGCTCATAAGATGTCTTGTTCAGAAGCTTGTGAAGATAAACACGGTTGATTGTATGGCATGCAGTATCAATGGCTTCAGGCCAGAATTTTCTTGGAGTCTTGTATTCATCAAGCATCGTTTGGGCCATCTCAATGAGTGTTCTGTTCTTGCGTTCGACGACGCCATTCTGCTGTGGCGTGTACGGAGCTGAGAATTCATGTGTGATGCCCAAAGTATCGAGATATGTATCAAGGCCAGTGTTCTTGAATTCAGTGCCATTGTCACTTCTGATGTGCTTATCTTGGCGCCATAGTTGTTCATTGCTCGATTGGTGAAGCGTCTGAAGACATCCTGCACTTCAGTCTCGTAGAGGATTATATGCACCCAAGTATATCTAGAATAATCATCAACAATGACAAAGCCATAGAGACAAGCAGTAGTGGTAAGAGTTGAGTAATGAGTGGGACCTAAAAGATCCATGTGGAGTAGTTCGAAGGGTCGAGTCGTTGTCATGATTGTCTTCGAGGGATGCTTGGTCCTCGTCATCTTTCCTGCTTCACAGGCACCGCATAAGTGATCTTTCTTGAACTTGACGCCCTCGATGCCTATGACATGCTTCTTCTTTGCAAGGGTGTGCAGGTTCCTCATGCCAGCATGCCCTAGCCTCCGATGCCAGAGCCAGCATTCTAAAGCTTTTGCCAGAAGACATAGGGCAAGCTGTGGTCCTGCTGAGAAATCTACCACGTACAAATCATCTTTCCGATACCCTTCAAACACTAGAGACTTGTCAGATTCCATTAGAACAAGGCAACGATATTTTCCAAACATCACGATCATGTTTAAATCGCAAAGCATTGAGACAGACATTAAGTTGAAACCAAGGGATTCAACAAGCATGACTTTATCCATGTGTTGATCCTTTGAGATTGCAACTCTACCTAGACCCAATACCTTACTTTTACCAGTGTCAGCAAATGTGATGTGACTTTTGTCGGATGGACGTAAGGTTGAGTCCATAAGAAGGCTTCTCTTGCCAGTCATGTGATTGGTACACCCACTATCAATAATCCATTCTGAAGCTGCTGGTGTCGTACCCTACAGTGCAGTTAGGGGGATAGGCTTCACGAAGAGAATTGTGAAGCAAAAACATTTGATGAACCAATGGGTTATGAAAGCTTAGATCGAGATTTGGACTGATAGGGCGAGTAGCAAGTGATTCAGGAACAAAGTACATAATAAGACCATTTGGGCATTTGATCTTGCGCCCTACAAGATGTTTAAGGTCCCCGGCAATAGCGTTAGGCGATTTTGGTTTTCTGCTGGAGACCTTTCCCTGCAAAATAGAGTTAAGTTTTCTTAGCCACCCACATCTTCAAGGGTTGCTTTGAAGCAATGAGTCTAAGTGCAGCATCTGAGAACTTTGGCTTTGGAGCCCTAGCAAAAAGTCTTGCAGGTGGACAATAGTACTCATAAGAATAAGCAGAATAGTTCTTAGTCTTATGAACATGGCGGTTTGATGAACCGCGCTCATATTCATAGGCCTGAGTATGGCTTCCCTGCAAAACATTTGCGTTAGTGCGACTCAGGTGAGTCCTCAGTCTGTATGAAGCATTTGGACCGTATGAAGCCTGTGGTCTGGGGTTTGTCTTCTTCACCTGTGGTATCATGATGACATTCACAGGAAGATTCTCCAAACACCGTTTCGGCACCCAGATCTTCTTCATAGGCGGTCCATTCCTGCAGTTAGTACCAATATAACTGGCAAACACTTCACCATTCTGATTCTTAAACAGTTTATAGTTTGCATCAAAGGATTCATCAATAACAATGGGATTAGCACAAGTGAAGCCAGATAGGGTGGATGGATCCGCTGAAGGTTCCTTTGCAGCAACCCATGTGGTTTTGGGGTACTGCTCAGGTTTCCAGTAAGAGCCATCAGCATTCATTTTCCTTTCGAACCCAACACCCTCTTTCCTAGGGTTTTGGTTCAGGATCTGCCTTTTGAGGACATCACATAGTGTCTGATGCCCTTTGAGACTTTTGTACATCCCTGTTTCAAGCAGTGTCTTGAACCTAGCATTCTCATCAGCAATAGCAGTGGTATCCTCAGCAGAGGGGTTAGTTACCACATCAACAGTTGGTGATATTGCAATAGTAGCAGCAGTAGAACATTCAGCAACAGAGGTAGCGTTATCACGCTCAATGCATTTAAGACATGGTGGTTCAAATCCTTCCTAAGCGGAACTAATCTGTTTGGCGCGAAGTGACTCATTTTCCTTTTGAAGATCTTCATGAGCCGCTCTCAATTTCTCAAGATCTTGCTTCCTTTGAAGATAATCATAGGAAAGCCTTTCATGAGTTGTTGAGAGCATTTCATGACGACTTTCAAGGTCCTCATACTTAACATGAAGATTTTTTATGTCTTCAATTAAGGACTGAGATCGAGTCATTTCAGCGTCTAGCAGATCATCGCTTTTGTCTAACAGTTTTTGAATATGTTCCATAGCTTTCTGTTGTTCAGTTGCAATTTTAGCAAGTGTTTTGTAGCTGGGTTTGGAATCACAATCAGAGTCATCTTCACTAGATGTTTGATAGTGAGTAGTGCGTGTGTTTACCTTGGCACCGCGTTCCATGAAGCAGTAGGTAGGAGCGGAGTAGTCCTTGTCATTTGCATCGGTGTCGGTGATGGAGTCGTTGTCTTCAGTGTTGAAGATGGACTTAGCAACGTATGCTGTAGCCAGACTCGCAACGCCAGAATCGGACTCCTCCTCAGACTCCACCTCCGCCTCCTCAGAAGCGGACTCCTCCTTTGAATCCATTTCCTTGCCAACAAATGCACGTACCTTGCCAGATGAGCTCTTCTTGTGTGATGAAGACTTGGAGGAAGACTTGGAAGAAGACTTTGAGTATTTCTTCTTCTTCTTGTCGTCAGAGTCATACTCCTTGCTCTTCTTCTTCTTGTTGTTCTCATTGTCCCACTGCGGACACTCAGAGATGTAGTGGCCAGGTTTCTTGCACTTGTGGCATGATCTTTTCTTGTAGTCATGAGCAGAAGCTTCATCATTCCTTGAGCTTGATCGTGAAGACTTTCTGAAGCCTTTCTTCTTGGTGAATTTTTGGAACTTCTTCACAAGCATAGCAAGCTCCTTTCCAATGTCTTCAGGATCATCAGAACTGCTGTCAGATTCTTCTTCGGATGTGGAGACAGCTTTTGCCTTCAAGGCACGAGTTTGCCCATAGTTGGGACCATAGATGTCTCTTTTCTCAGAAAGCTGAAACTCGTGTGTGTTGAGCCTCTCAAGTATGTCAGATGGATCAAGTGTCTTGAAGTCAGGACGTTCTTGAATCATCAGGGCTAGGGTGTCAAATGAGCTGTCAAGTGATCTCAGGAGTGTCTTGACGACTTCATGCTTGGTGATCTCAGTGGCGCCGAGAGCTTGAAGCTCATTTGTGATGTCAGTGAGTCGATCAAACGTGAGCTGGACATTCTCATTGTCATTTCTCTTGAAGCGGTTGAAGAGGTTGCGAAGGACACTGATTCTCTGATCTCTCTGGGTTGAGATGCCTTCATTGACCTTGGAGAGCCAGTCCCAGACTAGCTTAGATGTTTCCAAAGCACTTACACGGCCATATTGTCCTTTGGTTAGATGACTACAGATGATGTTCTTGGCAGTGGAGTCTAGTTGAACGAACTTCTTGACATCAGCAGTGGTGACACCTTCACCAGCCTTGGGAACGCCATTCTTGACGGCATACCATAGGTCGACATCAATGGCTTCAAGATGCATGCGCATCTTATTCTTCCAGTAGGGATATTCAGTTCTATCGAAGACGGGGCACGCAGCGGAGACTTTAATTATCCCTGCAGTCGACATAGCTAAAACTCCAGGTGGTTAAACCAAATCACACAGAACAAGGGAGTACCTAGCTCTGATACCAATTGAAAGTGCGTTATATCGACTAGAGGAGGGTGAATAGGCGATTTTTATGAAAGTCTTCAAAACATGGAAGTTTCGAAGACAAACGATAGAAATAAACCTATTACCATGCAGCGGAAGGTAGACTACACTAGGCAAACCATAGTCAAGTATTCAGTAAAGTGAAAGCACAATGACTAATAGTAGCTAGGTAGTAAGGATCAGGTAGGAAGATATTATGAAGCCAATCAGATCAAGCAGTCACTCAGTGAAGACAAAAGATAATGCAATCATACAATGACTTCACAAGGACCAATAGTAAGTAAAGGGAAGGGAAGGATGAAACCAGTGACTCGTTGAAGACAATGATTTGTTGGACCAGTTCCAGTTGCTGTGACAACTGTACGTCTGGTTAGGGCGGCTAGGTATTTAAACCTGAGGATACATAGTCCCGGACACCCAGTCCTGAACACGCAGCTCGGGACACCCAGTCCTCACCGTATTCCCCTTGAGCTAAGGTCACACAGACCTCGCCCAATCACTTTGGTAAGTCTTCAAGGTAGACTCCCAAACCTTCACAGACTTCATTCACCGGCGATCCACAATGACTCTTGGATGCTCAGAACGCGATGCCTAACCGGCTGGAGGATTCACAATCCTCAAGTGTAATAAGTCTTCAGATCACACAGACAGGAAGACTTAAGTGATGCCTAACACTCTTTGGCTCTGGGTGTTTAGGGCTTTATCCTCGCAAGGAATTCTCTCTCAAAGGCTTCGAGGTGGGTTGCTCTCAAACGACAAAAGCCGTACTCTAACTTTGAGCAGCCAACCGTTTATGGTTGTAGGGGGTGGGCTATTTATAGCCACTAGGTAACCCGACCTGATTTGTCCGAAATGACCCTGGGTCACTAAGGAACTGACACGTGTTCCAACGGTCAGATTTCAAACACACAGGACAACTTTACTTGGGCTACAAGCAAAGCTGACTTGTCCAACTCTGGACAAGATTCGCTCTCATAGTCTTCACTCGAAGACAAAGGATTTTGTTTAAGCATCACTTCAGTCATTCTGACTGGTTCTCTTGGACCCCACTTAACAGTATTGTGGTTCCTATGACTCAACAAAGAAGAAAAAGAACTACGAAAGATCTAAATCTTCGCGCTCCATAGTCTTCATGCGATGTATTCACTTGTCATAGTCTTCAATGTGAATGTCTTCACATACCGCCTTTGACTTCAATGTCTTCATACATTTTTAGGGGTCATCTCTGGTAGGAAAACCGAATCAATGAGGGACTTCTACCTGTGTTATCCTACAATTCTCACAAACACATTAGTCCCTCAACTAGGTTTGTCGTCAATACTCCAAAACCAACTAGGGGTGGCACTAGATGCACTTACAATTTCAGTTGTTCACAATGTGATGCTCTATATGTGCAATTATTTACTGTGTAGTACATTTCATCAATCCAGTTTTAAACATACCAATAGGAATGCATATATTTGCGTGTTGTTAAGCCTGTTATAGCTAGCATATGCCTCTTTTAAAGTTTTTTGATTGTTCGGTTGTTTGTAGTTAGCATATGTCCAGTTTCAAATGCTTCTTTGGTTGTTCATAGTATGCCTTGTTTATTCAAGTTATTCACAATGTGATGTTCTATATGTGCAAGTATGAACGGTTGTGCTTAACATGCTTCTCGATGTACCTACACAGGACAATTTTGGGAACGATTGTTGTTTTCCATCGAGGTTAGTTTCATCCCATGGCTTATATTTGCTCACTGTTCAGGATATCGGTAGCTGGTACCATATAGGTCGGGGGCTGATATGGGACTAATCGGTGAATCGGACGTTTAACTGAATATATCTGTAACCCATTTATCATTAGGTTAACTAGGGCCATATGTAATATATCTTAGGCTACATAGCAACATGCACTGTACTTAATGTCTAAATATGCAATCCTAGGCTACATAGCAACAAGGAAGAGTGTTACATTAATGGTCTAATGATGTCTAGATATACATAGAAGAGCAGCAGCAGCAACAACAACAACAACAACAAAAACAACACAGCCCTGTTTGGATACTCAACTTAGCTAGAGGTTAGAGTTAGTTTCTAGCTCATTACTAACCCTGAACTAACTCCACCCAAAGAGTTGTTTGGATGGCGGGGTTAGATTGACAATAAATGCACTAAGAGAACTAGTTCCAATTAGCACCTCTTGGGTTGGATAGTTTTTTTGGGTGGGTTATAGATGCAACTAGCTCAAACTAGCCCTCATGTTTGGATATACTTTAGGGCTATTTGAGCCCGAAATAGCACAAACTAACTATAACCGCTGGATACAACTGCAGTTAATCAGCCAATAATTTGTAAGAATGCACTAAACTCCTTCCGGCCCATAATATAAGATGTTAATTCATCTAATATGTGAGTATATTGGATGTTATAAGATACTCCCTCCGTTCGTAAATATTTGTCTTTTTAAAGATTTCAAATGGACTACCACATACGGATGTACATAGACATATTATAAAAGAGTGTTGTACTACATCGTTGTGCAATTGCTATTTAGCTTCTAATATTAACTTGGTGCTTTTAGGTACATATGTCATTGGTACAGATCCGCGCTTCGACCCTTTCTGCGTATGGGGCAATGAGATATCGATGAACCATCATCAAGTGAGGAAGCTGATAAAGATTGTTAGTAAAATGGGTCCAAAGATGGCAATTAAACTATGTGTTTACACTTTATCCAAGACAACAGCGAACTGCAGGATGGTAAGTAAGAACTCTGCATCCTTCTTTTTACTGCCCATAATGAGTTGTGTTAGATGACAATGGTTGAATCTTTTTCCTTTGCAGTGGTTGCCAAAGCAGTTTACTCAAGATTACCTCTGAGACTACATGATTGGTGGGCATGCAAAGGTTAAAGTATTTCTACCAGAACACGATGATTATCTAGATGTTTTCATGAAGACCGTGAAGGAAGGGCGGTCGTCCATCACAAGGGGTTGGACTAGAGTCGTGCGTGCCTTCTGCATGGAGGAGGGCACAATATGGGCATTCTGCTTCACCTTGTTCAACAACCAGAATATATTTCGCCTCTTTATTTACCGTCTTTAATAGTACAAGTATACAATTTTGGTTCATCATTCTTTATTTGGTTCTTGTGTAATTCTTGAACATATGTACCTATGAATCAAATAATGCATTGGTCGTTTGAACCTGATTGATATGAATAAAGCTGTAGCGTACATTCAAATCCAAATTCAAATCCGGTACAATTTGAAATAGCAGCAATTAAATTACGGTGAAATTACGCTCTCCACGTTGTTATGGCACACACGGTTTGTAAAACACAAATGTTTGCGATATACACCATAATCCGAGATGGTTCACAGAGAGGAAACATGTGCAAGCAAGCACACGGTTGCCATTTCCAAAGCGTGTGCGATGTCAGACAATATCACAAACGGTGCGGGCAAACTAAACGTTTGTGTTAGTTGCCTTATCATACATGATTCGCAACCATGAACTATTTCTGATGAAGTATGCATCGTAAACGTTGCACCACATAATATCGTGTGCGATAGTTGTCGTGTACGACGATGTTACGACGGTCCGACGTTTCGTAATCCTGTCCGACACTCGTACACCGATTAGCTAATCTTCTTAACAATGAACCGTTTGTGATGGGACGCGCAACGTACACGTTCTATAATAGTGAGCCATTTGTGATGGGCCGCGCAACATAAACATAGCACCACAGAATACCGACTGCAATGGCAATGCAAGCAGAAACGAGTTGGAGTACTGTAGGGTCCCTATCCCCGACGGTTTCTGGGTCATGTGGGAAGGACCCCCCTATCGCCCACACTCACTTGGCGACGGTTCCAAATGTCGTCGAGGAAAGGGGTTAAACACCGTTTGTTTAGGACTGACGTGCACCAGTGATATCAAATGAAGTGCCAACGCGATAAAACTTTACAGAGATTTGTTTGGATATATGCGAATTTTTGGAAGAAGAATCAAAGCAAGACGATCCTCAAGGGGCCCACTAGGCACCAGGGCGCGCCAGGGGGCCCGGTGCACCCTGATGAGTACTGGGAACATTGTAAGGCGGGTGCTACCCTTCTTTCGCGTCAAGAAAGATAATTTATGGATAAAAATCCCCTCAAAATTTCAGCCCAATCGGAGTTATGGATCTCCGGGAATTTAAGAAACGATGAAGGGCCAGAAAACAGGAACGTGAAAGGGAAGAGAACAGAGAGAGACATCCAATCTCAGATGGGCTCTCACCCCTCCGCTTCCATGGCAACCAAGGACCAGAGGGGATACTCTCCTCCCATCTGGGGGGCGGTCATTGAAGAAGAGGGAGAGGGGCTCTCTCCCCGTCTCTCCCGGTGGCGCCGGAGTGCCGTCGGGGCAAGGATCGTGACGGCGATCTATACCAACAACCTTGCTACTGTAAACACCAACTTTCTCCCCCTCTATGCAACGGTGTCACCTCTCTATTCTTGCTGCAATTCTCTACTTAAACATGGTGCTCAACACTATATATTATTATCCAATGATATATGGTTATCCTATGATGTTTGAGTAGATCTTGATACGTCTCCAACGTATCTATAATTTTTTATTGTTCCATGCTATTATATTATCAGTCTTGGATGTTTTATAATCATTTTATAGTCATTTTATTTCATTTTTTGGTAATAACCTATTGACATAGTGCCAAGCGCGAGTTGCTGTTTTTTTTTCCTTTTTTTACATCACAAAAAATCAATATCAAATGGATTCCAAATGCCACGGAACTTTACGGAGATTTTTTATGGACCAGAAGGAACATATAATGGGCCTTGGCTGCGCCTGGGGGTGCCCCAAGGGGAGCACAACCCACCAGGGCACGCCAGGAGGCCCAGGCGCGCCCTGGTGGGTTGTTCCCACCTCGGGTGCCCCCCGGACCGCCTGTTTGCTCTATAAATACCCCAATATTCCCAAAACCCTAGGGGATTCGATGAAATATTGAGCCAGCCACCGTAGAGTCCAGAACCACTAGATCCAATCTAGACACCATCTCGGATGGGGTTCACCTCCTCCATTGGTGCCTCTCCGATGATGCATGAGTAGTTCTTTGTAGACCTTCGGGTCTATAGTTAGTAGCTAGATGGCTTCCTCTCTCTCTCTCTCTCTTCATTCTCAATACAATGGTGTCTTGGATATCCATATGATGTAACTCTTTTGTGATGTGTTTGTTGGGATCCGATGAACTTTGAGTTTATGATCAGATCTATCTCTTTTTATATCCATGAAAGTATTTGAGTTTCTTTGATCTCTTTTATGCATGATTGCTTATAGCCTCGTATTTCTTCTCTGATATTTGGGTTTTGTTTGGCCAACTTGATCTATTTATCTTGCAATGGGAAGAGGTGCTTTGTAGTGGTTTCGATCTTACGGTGCTTGATCCCAGTGACAGAAGGGGAACCGACACGTATGTATCGTTGCTACTAAGGATAAAACGACGGGGTCTATCTCTACATAGATAGATCTTGTCTACATCATGGCATCGTTCTTATTGCATTACTTTGTTTCTCCATGAACTTAATACACTACATGCATGCTGGATAGCGGTCGATGTGTGGAGTAATAGTAGTAGATGCAAGCAGGAGTCGGTCTACTAGTCTTGGACGTGATGCCTATGTAATGATCATTGCCTGGATATTGTCATGAGTATTTGAAGTTCTATCAATTTCCCAACAGTAATTTGTTCACCCACCATTTGCTATTTTTCTTGAGAGAAGTAACTAGTGAAACCTACGGCCCATGGGTCCCTTTCTCATATTATTTGCCTTTGCAGTCTATTTTCCTTTGCTTTTGTTTTCAGATCTACTAAACCAAAAACCCAAAAATACCTTGCCGCAATTTATTCTTATTTATTTTATTTGGCGTTCGACCTATCAATCTACTTCAAATTTACGTCACGTCCATTTGCCTATCTAGAGGCGCCGTACCCCGGAAGCGATTGACAACCCCTTTAACACGTCGGGTTGCGAGAAGTTGTTATTTGTGTGGAGGTGCTATTTACGTCGTGTTGCTTGGTTCTCCTACTGGTTCGATAACCTTGGTTTCACATCTAAGGGAAATACCTACCGCCGCTGTGCTGCATCATCCCTTCCTCTTTGGGGAAATACCAACGTAGCTTCAAGCAAGATCAAAAGGAATTTCTGGTGCCGTTGCCGGGGAGGATCAAGTCAAGATAGTCTCCCGGCCATGTGCCAATCTCTGGTGCCGTTGTCGGGGAGGATATTCAACATATACTAGGTTCCTAATCACAAATCTCATCTCCTCGCAATTTACATTATTTTCTATTTGCCTCTTGTTTTCCTCTCCCCCACTTCACAAAAAATTGTCGTTTTATTCGCCCCTCTTTTACGTTCGCCGTTTTCTTGCCGGATTTGTTTTTGAGTGCAATCTTGTTGTGTGGTCATCATGACTCAAGAGAACACCAAGTTATGTGATTTCTCAAGTACCAACAACAATGATTTTATTGGCACTCTGCTTGCTCCTCCCGCCACTAGTGCAGAGACATGTGATATTAATACTGCTTTGCTGAATCTTGTTATGAAAGATCAATTTGCCGGTACTCCTAATGAGGATGTTGCGTCCCATCTTAATACCTTTGTGGAATTATCTCATATGCAAAAGAAAAAAGATGTGGACAATGATGTGGTGAAGTTGAAATTATTTCCGTTTTCGTTGCCTGATTCTGCAAAAAATTGGTTCTCTTCTTTGCCTCGCAAAAGTATCGATTCTTGGAATAAGTGCAAAGATGCTTTTATCACTAAGTATTTCCCGCCCACAAAAATTATTTCCCTTAGAACCCAGATCATGAATTTCAAGCAACTTGAACATGAGCATGTTGCACAATCTCGGGAAAGGATGAAAATGATGCTAAGGAATTGCCCAACTCATGGGTTAAATCTTTGGATGATCATACACAAATTTTATGTGGGGTTGAATTTTCTTTCTCGTAATCTTTTAGATTCCTCCGCGGGTGGTACTTTTATGGAAATTACTTTGGGTGAAGCCACTAAATTGCTTGATAATATTATGGCAAATTATTCACAATGACATACCGAAAGAGCTCCTACTAGTAAAAAAGATAATTTGGTTGAAGAAATTTCTTCTTTGAGTGAAAAAGTTGATGCTCTTGTGAAATTGGTTGCTAGTAGAAGTGCTCGTATTGATCTTAGTGATATGCTTTTTTCTACTTTGATTGATCAAAATAGTGATGCTATAGATGTGAATTTTATGTCTCGAAATAATTTCAACAATAATGCTTATAGAGGTAATTTTAATCCTAGGCCGTTTCCTAGTAATTCCTATGGAAATCAATCTTATAATAATAATAGGAACACATCTGATCTTGAGAATAATATTAAAGAATTTCTCAATACGCAAAAAGTTTTCAACACTTCCATAGAAGAAAAGTTGAGTAGGATTGATGATTTGTCTAGAAGTGTTGATAGAATTGCTCATGATGTGGACAATCTCAAGATGAAAATTTGTGTGCCTAAGGTTCATGAATTAATTAAAGCTCTTTATGTTTCTATGGATGAAAGTAAGAAAAGAACCACTATTCTTAGATCTAAAAGAGAATAATTTTAGAAAAGGCGTTTTCTAGTGATTTCTTTCACAAAAGTGGTGAAGATCTTAAAATGATTGGTGTTTCTTCTATTGATTATTTGTTTAGTAAAGTTAATATTGATGAAAAAGGGACTGTAGAAGAGTCAACTTAACCTAGAAGGTGTCCCATTGATTCGGAGGGTGAAAATCTTGTTGAGAAAATTGATAAAAGTGGGTTTGGAGAGGTCAAAACTTTAGCTAGTGATGTGCCCACTCTTTTGGATTACAAAGACTTTAATTGTGATAGTTGCTCTTTGATTGATTGTATTTCTTTGTTGCAATCCATGATAAATTCACCCCATGATTATGAACAAAATAAAGCTTTTACTAAATATATTGTTGATGCTATGATGAAAGCTTTTGAAGAAAAATTGGAATTAGAAGTTTCAATTCCTAGAAAATTGCATGATGAGTGGGATCCTATCTTTTACTTTTATGTATTTACTTTTATGCAAAGAGTCAAAGTTTTCATTCTATTCCTTTTTATTTTTCTCCTTTGGCAAGCATCATGTGGTGAGGAAAGGTCTAGGCACAACTGTCCAGTTAAATATAGATAGCATGAGTTATTATTGTTGACATCACCCTTGAGGTGACTATGTTGGGAGGCGAAACTATAAGCCCCTATCTTTCTATGTGTCCAGGCGAAACATTTTGCTCATGTGTACGCGGTGAGTGTTAGCAATCATAGAAGACTATATGATGGTTGAGTATGTGGACTTCCTAAAGGCTCCGATACGAGACCCTTCCTGAAAAGATGATGAATTGTAGTTGCAAATTTGACTGAGAACATAGTTTGTTGGTTTTTAATAGAGTTTTTGCTTTATACTTCAATAGTGTGATGAATTGTCACTTATTCATGAGAAGTCTATGATAAGAGCTTTTATGATAAGAGTCTTATGTTTAAGTTTGTTGTTGTTATAATAATGAACATGATGCTTCTATGTCCGTATTTTGTTTCTATCGACACCTCTCTCTCTAAGCATGTGGACAAGTTTTTCGATTTCGGTTTTTCGCTTGAGGACAAGCAAGGTCTAAGCTTGGGGGAGTTGATACGTCCATTTTGCCTCATGTTTCCTTGCTATAATTTATGATGTTTTTATGCATAATAATGCTTTTTGGAGTAATTCTAATGCCTTTTCTCTGATAATTTACAAGGTACACACAAAGAGGGAGAATTCCGCCAGCTGGAAATCTGGACCTGGAAAAGCTACGTCAGGCCACCTATTCTGCACAACTCCAAACAAGCTGAAACTTCACGGAGATTTTTACAAAATATATGATGAATATTGGCGCAAATAACTACCAGAGGGGCCCCACCAGGTGGGCACAACCCACCTGGGCGCGCCAGGGAGCCCAGGCGCGCCCTGGTGGGTTGTGCTCACCCAGGCCCACCTCCGGTGCCCATCTTTTGGTATGTAAGTCATTTTGACCTAGAACAAATAAGGAGAGGACTTTTGGGACGGAGCGCCGCCATCTCGAGGCGGAACTTGGGGAGGAGCACTTTTGTTGGGGAAATCATCGTCATCATCATCACCAACAACTCTCCCATCTTGGGGAAGGCAATCTCCATCAACATCTTCAACAACACCATCTCATATCAAACCCTAGTTCATCTCTTGTGTTCAATCTTGTTACGAGAACTATAGATTGGTGCTTGTGGGTGACTAGTAGTGTTGATTACATCTTGTAGTTGATTACTATATGGTTTATTTGGTGGAAGATTATATGTTCAGATCCAATATGCTATTTAATACCCCTCTGATCTTGAGCATGATTATCATTTGTGAGTAGTTACTTATGTTCTTGAGGTCACGGGAGAAATCATGTTGCAAGTAATCATGTGAACTTTATATGTGTTTGATATTTCGATAGTATGTATGTTGTGATTCCCTCAGTGGTGTCATGTGAACATTGACTACATGATACTTCACCGTATTTGGGCCTAAGGGAATGCATTGTGGAGTAGCAATTAGATGATGGGTTGCGAGAGTGACGGAAGCTTAAACCCCAGTTTATGCGATATTCCGTAAGGGACTGATTGGATCCAAATGTTTAATGCTATGGTTAGAATTTATTCTTAATACTTTTCTCGTAGTTGCGAATGCTTGTGAGAGGGTTAATCATAAGTAGGAGGTTTGTTCAAGTAGGAACAACACCTAAGCACCGGTCCACCCACATATCAAATTATCAAAGTAGCAAACACAAATCGAACCAACATGATGAAAGTGACTAGATGAAATTCCCGTGTGCCCTCAAGAACGCTTTGCTTATCATAAGAGACTGTTTTGGCCTCTCATTTGCCTCAAAAGGATTGGGCTACCTTGCTGCACTTTTGTTACTACTATCATTACTTGCTCGTTACAAATTATCTTGCTATCAAACTACTCTGCTACTTACAATTTCAGTACTTGCAGACATTACCTTGCTGAAAACCACTTGTCATTTCCTTCTGCTCCTCGTTGGGCTCGACACTCTTACTTATCCAAAAGAGATACAATTGATCCCCTATACTTGTGGGTCATCAGGCACTACTTGATCTGAATGGGTTTCTTCTCTTATTGGTGTGATGGTGTGGTCCGGATCACAAGGATTCATGAAAACTGAGGATGTCTTTGCTCAGTGCTTTGACATTTTCCATTGTACATGCTCCTATGCGTTTGGTGCATCTTTGCTCACGGCCGATGCTCCTCTACATGCGGTGCATCTTTTCTTGTGGCCGGAAATGATGAGGAGGAGAGCCTCTAAGCTAGGGGCGAGGAGGAGGAGTGTCGTCGTGGCCGAAGACGACAAGAAAGACCAAAAGATGAGAGACAAAAGAAGTTTGCCCGATTCTTGGAAATTGATGGTCGGAGGTCATTCGGGCTGTAGGGTGTCATTCAGCATGTAGGGCCATCATCGGAGGCAAAGAATGAGGCGGGGGCGATGCCGGTGACATGATGTAGGCGATCACCCAACAAAGAGGTGGTCATGAAAGTAGAGTGGTCACTATTTGAATTAAAGGTTCTAAGAGCTCGGATAGACCAGCTCCGCTACTCCGGGCCCTTCCAGCGGGCCATTCCTGCGATGGCCTCCCTACCGTTGCCCCACATCCCGGCTGTCGCCGCCTCCCGTCGTGTTACTTGCAAGCTTCAATCCTCACGTCATCCGCTGCTTGCTTGTACATAGATTGGGAGCTCATGTGTCGCATCCCAGATTTTCCCAAATCTGGCATGTTCAAAATTTCACAGGGAATTAAAATTTTCCTAGGAAAAACCCACGAATGCCTAGGATTTTTTGTGATTGACTTTGATTTACTTGATTTTTTTGCCTAGAAGGTTAAAAAAGCAATGCCACTAAAGGAAACCTAGCTAGCCTCTGGTTGAGACCAAATCATTTTGAAATTTATTTGGGCTAAGGCTATCCTTAATTAGGCCTAGATAATATTCAAGCCAAATGATTTCCTAAATGATTTGAGTTGGATCTGTTTTGCAATTAATTCAAAGGTCAAAGGGAAATTATTTAAAATGGCTCTGCATTTATTTGGCAGGAAAAGGAATTTCGTAAGTCCAAATAATGAGTTTGACATTCGGCCAATTTTTCAAATTGGATTTGAAACACATTTGGTTTTGAAACAAAATTCACATTCAAAAGGAAAATAATAAGTGGAAAAAATTATATCCAAAATGCCCAAACAAAAAGTTGGCACGGTCAGAAATATTCGACTATGAATTTAGAGCAAGTTTTGTTTTTGAGGAAAATTCAAATTCTAAAAGAAATAAAAATAGCAAAGGCACAACAAAAAACGGAAAAGAAAAAGGAAATAGAAAAGGAAAAATATAAAGAAAATGCCAGCGAGGCCCAGCTAGCTAGGCGCCTAGGCCATCCCAGAAATGCAGCCCAGCTAGCCAGCCTTGCACGCGCCTCTCTCTCTCCCTCACCATGAGCCGCTAACTAGCGGGTCCCACTAGTGAGGGTCGTCCCCCACCTCGTGCCAACCACGCACCCATGATGCCAATGACCTCATGCATGACCACACGCGTGCATGCCCACGACCTCCTCCCCTCGCGCTCTCCCGCCACGCCAGCCTGTGCCTCCATGTCCTTTAAGTCTTCCTCCCCTCACTCTCTCTTTCGCCCCAAACAGGCACCTCTTCAACCACCCACGTCCACTAACAAACTCGTCATCACCTTGCCAACCCCCTAGACATCCTCGGCGAGCCCGAGGATCCCTGGAACCCCATTACCACTGGAGGCCAAACCCACTATCGCCCCGCCATTTATTCCGGAGAGGTGAGCATGCTCTAGACCCCCTCACCATGTTCAACATCTTCCTCGTGTTCGTGTGCATCTACTGACCCCATCCACTCATCTCCAGGTGCCCGATTTTGAGCACCGCAACCACTCCCGAGAGCTTTGTCGTGATTTTCAACTCCGGTGACCTCGCCTAGCCATGCCCTTCCCCCGTCTCCTGTGACCCCTGGAACACCATCCCGACGGCCCCAAAGCCGTGCGCCGCCGTGCGCCGCCGTCCTTGACTTTTTTGGCGAAGATCCAGCGAGACTCCGGTGACCTAGCACCAACCCTCGGCGACCTTCTAATCCTGGCCGTTGATCAAGATCCTACGATGCACACACGATCACTTAAGTCCAACTGGTATCAGCAAAACAGAAGATGCCACATCACCGACCTTGTCCACAACCCTATTCCGAAAATCATTTAATTAAGTTGTTTTGGTAATTTTGCAGAAAACCCCTTGGATACTAAAACCATCATAACTATTTATCTATATGTCCAAATTGAGTGAACCTTTTTACAAATTGATCCTTAGGAAATGTACTTTCACCTAGGCCAATAAAATTTGGAATTTGAGTAGTTTAAAATTCCAATTCAAATAGAATGAAGTCAGATTTAAATAGGGCCTAACTTGCAAATTATAAATCCAAATGAACTCATTCTTTTTGTAAAATAAATCTAGTGGAATATAGTTTCATACTAGCTACTATAGTATAATTTTAAGATAATTAACATTTCAATTTGAATATAGTTAAAAATTAGCTATATTTCAAACAATATTTAAACCTAAATTTGGTTTAACTTTGAATTAAAATGTTTAATAGGCTAATTATTTTGCAACTACGTTCAGAAAATTAAAATGAACTTTATTAAATATTTTTGGATTATTATTTCACTTTAGGGAAATCAATTTGAGTTTACTTCAAACATAGTTTGGTTATAATTATAAATACATAGGTTTAGTTCAAATAAAATTTTGCAATATGATTTAGTGAATTAAATTGAACCTAGTAATTGTTTTGGAGTGACAATTAACTTTAGGTTAAATTAAATTTAATTCAAACTTGAATAAAGTTTGAAAAACCATTTGCACTTAGTAAAAGACTTGGATCAACACTTGACTTTAGTTTAAAGTTGAATTTAAATAAATAAACTTTGGTAATTATATTGGATTTGTATTTGACTTTAGGGAAGCATTAATCATATTGAACTAACTTAGTAAAATAAGAAACCGCTCATACTTCAATTTAATTTGGTAAGCTCAAACTTAGGGGAACCGAATCAATTGTGAAGTCAATTCAATTTAAATTCAAATAAGATGAACCCTAATTCAAATCCAAATTGAATTGGAACCAAACAAGTTGTCATTTTTTTAGTTCAGATCTTAGTGTATTCAAGCTCATGAAAGGTCAACAAGTTTGAATTATCATTCAAACTTGGACATGAACTTGGCTATCCAAAAATTCATAGACCTTGACTCTAGTTGCAAGATTTCTTTTGCAGAATATGGCAACCATAACTTGACATCACAAACTCCTTATGTGATGAACCCAATTATTTGAAACTGCATGTGAACCCTTATGTCACATGTATTACAGTTAACAACTACTATGTTGTTTTCCAAACTCTTATGAGTTGACATGACACATGATCTCGCATCACAATGACACTGACACCATGCACACCACTTGTTATATGTTTGATTGTATTGTATGGTTGTTTATCATTGCTCTTTACTTATGATAGATTGTGCAGAGAGCGAAGAGTAACTTGATCAAGATTGTGAGATTGAAGAATCATCACTACCATGCAAGTGGAACCTTTGATTCTAACCTATGTTTTCATGCATTGTAGTTGTTTTCAACTAGGAAACCCATATAGGATTTTACTTTATGCTTGACGGAACCCAGTGTAAGGAATGTAGGTCCATTATACCCTGACCTTTTATCCCAGGAGTAGTTGCTTAGCTACTATGACATGGATTTGGATCACATTAAAGGTTACTTATGGTTGACTTCTTAACTACTACTTAATTAATGAATCAATTTGGATGGACTGTCTTTGATTCGGTCATCGAAGTGTAGTGATTGGTGGGGAATGCCACCCAGGTATCAAAGGG
This sequence comes from Triticum dicoccoides, assembly GCF_002162155.2. NCBI lineage: Eukaryota > Viridiplantae > Streptophyta > Magnoliopsida > Poales > Poaceae > Triticum > Triticum dicoccoides. The sequence continues at coordinate 406,846,235 of NC_041384.1, forward strand.
GTTGTACGAGTTCAAAGTCGAGTAGCTTCCATGTGTAACCGTGAGACAATATGGGCTCTGTCTTGACCACGTAAGTTGTGGGAACCCTCTTGGGCTGACCAGTAGATGTAGAGTTGCATGTAAGGAAACCGGACTGGGTCGGCCATTTGAGAGGGCTACTACTTCCCAAAAGTCTTTTTTAATGTACCTAGATACTTCACAAGTGAACTTTAGTAGCAGGAAGGTGTGATCGGGATTCATGGGTAAAGTACACTAACCTCTACAAAGTGTATAAAAGTGGTCATGATTAGCCATGTCCTCGGTTATAGACAACTTTTGAGCAACTCATTTGAGAATTATCAGCTTGATCTCATCACCTCTTCTAATTAAATCAATGGGTTGAAACAAATGGGAGTATCGATCGACTCAGATGTCTGGCGTGATACTAGGAGGATCTTCTTAGAGTTCTTTAGGGTAGTCGTGTGATGCATAGGCCCACATGCTCAAATGCTTATATTTTGGATGGTCGTGTGATGCAATCTTTCCAAGACTGCCGTCATTTATGGTATGTCCAACAAGCATGTTTATGTTCCAACAAGCCAATCCTAGTGAAGCTTGCCAATACATTCAATGTATTGACCCTTTTGGCTGCAACGTTGTTGGTAAACATAGTAGAAAATAAAAAAAATTGCACCTACGCACAACCAGGATCAATATGAAGATGCATAACGGGTTGTGATCATGATCGTTACCATCACCGAGTTGCAGCGAAAGAAGATCGTGTCGGTGTAGATCGTACTTGGAGTCCCTCGAACCGTCGATGAACGATCCCGTGAACCATCCACGAATAGTCCCTCGAATCAAAGACCGAAAGCACGGCCTCTCTACTTGGTTGCAAACATGCAACCTTCACAATCCGGCAGTTCATCGTCCAGAGCTAATTGTCACTGGAGAATTAGATGGAGGAGATTAAAACCACACATGGCTTATAATTACAAGGATTAGAAGAACTAGACCAAGCTCTAATTAGTCAACTAGGACCAACTAGAACTAGGGCTAGATGAACTAGAGGAGGCTCCAAAACTTGTGTGTCTCAGTAGAGCAAAAAACCCTAGTATATACAGGTTGGAGTGGAGGAAGAGGGCTGCCTCCAGGGAGGGAATGTCTCTCCTTGGGGTACTGACCAAGGGAGGGGAGGAGGAGTCCTCCCCCTTCTCCAATTCGACCTCCTTCCAAGGCTATGGGGCACCTCCCCACTTGGGCCTTGGTGCCCAAGTTGCCTTCCACAACTTGGCCTTTTTAGGCCTGTTGATATAAAATTGAATAAAAAAGGGTTCTAAATATTAGTAGACCCTTTTTTATATAATTTAACACACCTAGAGACATTTTCCACACATATATATATTTATCAGTAATACCCGGTATTACCCGATACTGTGTGAAACCCTTCTGGTGACCCCGAAACGCTTTCGGATCCTCTCAAAATTGTTCCAAATATTAATGAAACAATTCCAAAAATATGTTCTCATCACTCCCGTACTACTCACACTCAGCAGATCATGATTGCCTTAAGCTTGTGACCCCGTAGGTTTGTACTCATAGACATGAACGCACCCGTTCGTTCAATGACCGACGGCGGGACCGTGCACATCCATATCGTTCCCTGTGAGCACATGAATGATATTCGAGTGTACCTTTGGTTATCATGTGATGTTCCCTTTGCTTCATGATACTTCACAAAACTTGGGATGCATCGGTATCCTCCTAAGTCATCACCATGGTCACTATATTGTTATCCTCGTTGTCGGTTTTGATCTTCCTTCTCGTTGTTGTGTTCCAACATCCCCGTGATGTAGTCACATGTGTCTGGCCAGATGATGATGGATCTCGTCACACCGAGAGGGCCCTAAGAATATATCTCCATCATCGAAGGAGCAAGTGACACTCTCAAGCTATCTAGTCCCTTGTCAAACTTCCCGATGAACCTATAAGTTGTCGTTATGATCACTGTGTTACAGGTAATGTTTGAGAAACCTCAAGCCCACCGTACGGTGACTATGATATTCTCATGGTCTAAGGAGCAAGATCGCATGTCAGCACTTTGTGTTATTACAATTGATTACAGACGATATTAGCTCAATTCATGTCAGACAAGATTGGGTCGATTCAATATGATTGTTCTTCCAACGTCATAATCTCAATGTTGTTTTAGGAATATCGTTACACTTACAATATCCTAAGATCCGGAAAATGTGATGTCTAACAACACTTGAGCTAGTCCTAGAGGCAAGACTATGAACCTTTTATTTTTGTGTTTATCATTCCACATGTGCATATGAGTTTCCCACTGAATCGCATATTCCAGGATCATAGCAGTTATAGCATAGAATATAAAATCTATACTATGAATATGGAAATATAATAATACAAATATTATTGCCTCTAGGGCATATTGTCGGTTCTATATCCGGCATATCTCATAGTAGGGGTCCTAAGCTAGGCGTCTTGGAGCGATGGTAACACAGACACAGGATTTTACCCAGGTTTGGGTTCTCTCGAAGAGATAATACCCTACATCCTGCTTTTGATTGTATTCATATGGGGGATAGTACAGAGTACATGTGTCTACCACGAGATTGTTCTAATGAATATCAGATCGTGAATTGACTAGCCTGGCCTCAATTTATATAAACACCAGAGGCCCAGGGTTTAGGAGAGCCCTCATCTTGTGCGCCACGTCTTGTGGGATCTCCCTTGTATGCGACATGGGTTACCCGAAGTGGCCCATGAGTGAACCGCCATGGGGGTCCTCGGCCCGATCCAGCTGGTTGGGAGACGATGTGGTGAGCCCCCCGAACCGATCTTCATGTTGGGGACGCTCCTCGATTCTTCTGAACTGTTCTTCATCTTTGGTTGCCAGTCTTGAAAAATGGTTCAACAAATCTTCACTCTATGATCTTGAGGATCACCGAAGTGAATCCGAAGAGTTCACACGTCGGATATCTGAGGAGCCCCTTTAAGTTTTCGGCCTTTAGCAATGCCTTGTTATTTTTACGCCACACCTCGGGTCTGAAGTTGTTCCCGTGTGGCGGTATCCTCTTGCATCCGAGCTCCAAAGTCGGGTTGTATCCGGGCTCCAACGCCGGACTATGTCTGAGGAGGCACAGAGTACCTCGTGTTTGAAAAAGTTTGAACGAGTTTATCCGATCTTAATGCTGAAAATCTCTCAATGGAGCCATCCGCTCGCAGCCGAGCTTTATGCCGGAAATGTCCTATATGGATTTAGCCACTTTGCATCTGAGCTTTATGCCGGAATGCTTCCGAGCTGTGCAATTTATTTGCCGATGAGATGTATATATCCATTAGCCCTCAAGGTGTGTGTCAGCCTAAAACCCGAGATGCACATTAGAGGAGATAGTGATCGGCGGACGGGCCCTTGACATAATATAGGTACCAGTTTTAAGAAGTCACCATAATATATTAGCTTGATGTCAGATAAGTCCCAGATGGTACCTATGGTTGTCCGATGACGCATTTTCTCATAGTTCGGTCAAGCCGAACACTGCACACTTTGAATTTTCTACATTAAATAGGCAATGTAGTAGCCCCCAAGACACTGGTCAGGTGGCAACACCAGATCGGGGGATCGATGTGCTCCTTTAATATTAGTAAATGATAAGCCCGAAGCCCAGTAGCCCCCGAGCCTTAATGTGGGCATGGGTGGCCAGATTAAGGATTGATATCCAGAGTAAAATCACAAATTATGTGTAATGATTCTATGTATCCAAGTACTCTACATCATTAATGCTCAGATTCGCACTGTACAAAACTTTGTTGACCGACCATCGGCTTCAACCTCCTTGGCCAGTAGCCGGCGAGTGTTTGCCCCAATGTATAAAGCCTTTATGAGGACAAAGATTTATGACAAACAAGGCAATCTGACCATACGGTTTTATAAACAAAGGTATGCGGAGAGAATGTTATATTACTATTTAATGTAAGAAACATCTTCCAAAGAAAATAGTCCCACTATCGGCTCCTTTCTTTGGGTTTTCATGCCGACCATGATCATGAAACCTCACCTCCGATCAATGTGGGAGAAAAATATTGAGGATTTAGTTTGGGGAAAGTTCCCGAACTTATGTGGTCTTTAGCGAACCTAAATTTTCACTTCTGTTGTTGCCGACCAATTATATCCTTTAAGATCGCTAGCTTTCGGCTTCACCCAGTCTGAGGTACTAATTCGGATGACCCGGTAGTAATAATCACAGAGGTGCTCCTTTTACCGCCTAGCTGAACAGCCAGGAACGTAGGGGTAAGCACAGGAGCCAGGCAACCCAGCTTGGCCAAAATCTTAAGTCAAATTGACGCATATTTATGGCTTTATAATGATGATTACGGAAGGCAGCCCTCGTATATTAAATACAAACATCGATGATATGTTTATTTTGACTCTGTTGCGACCGTTTATCAGTTCAAAGTGTCCCATCGTCGGCTTCCACCCCCTTATAGATGCTACGCAGGGTGTTTCCGCAATAACAAAATAACCCTTAGCCGGCGTCTCGGTGCCCGAAGGCGGTTGTGTTAGCGGAAATGGGGCAATCAGATATGCGGGCTTTATAACTTTCACTTAGTCATAGGAGCTTAAAGTTGGGAGGCCAGTTACTAGCCCTCGGTTAGTGTTCGACGACAGCCGAGGTCAAGCCGTAAACACTTCGGCCAATGTTATGAACGCCTGTCATTTAAAACGGGGTGACCTCTATCGATCTTATAGTTTAACACAGTCATCGGATCGCTGACCAGTTTGCGCTTATTGTGACAGTCAGTTTTCGGCTTTCTCCATGGAGGCGCTTAACCATGCGAGCTGGAAGCACAATCGCAGTGGTTCTCCCTTCGCATGCCTAGCCGAATAAAGCGGAACATAGGAGGCAAGTACAAGAGCCGGGCAACCCAACTATTGACCGAAGACACAATTCAAAACCGATGCATATAAAGCGGTATCCGAGAATGTTTTGCTGAGAAGTCCATGGAATACCTTGGCTTTTGGTGGGTTTGGTTCTAGCCGCAACCCGTCTTTGACATTGCCGAAGCCTTAAATAAGTCCGGCGTTGAACTGCGAGACTTATGCTGGAAGCACATAAATAGGTTAAAAGTGCCATAAGCTTGGAAACCTAAAAAATGCAATGTCTCTATCCGGTGGCATGCCTGGAAACTCTTATGAAAATACATCAGGAAATCCTTCACCACTGGTACTTCCTCTTGTACAACTCCTGATAAGGAATTTACTTGAGTCCTAATCGGCACATGTCGGGATACATACTTGATCCTTCTTCCTTCTGGGGTGGTGAGAAAAATTAACTTACTGGCGCAATCGATGTTTCCTCCATACATCGATAGCCAATCCATACCCAGAATCACATCCAAACCTTGCGACTCTAGAATTATGAAGTCAGAAGGGAAAACATGACTACCTATGGTTAATGGCAACTGAAAACATCCAATGCTTGCCATATACTCGGCTCCGGGTGATGTTACTAGCATGGGTGTCTTAAGAACTCTAGTGGGAAACTTATACTTATCCATAGATCCCCTTGATATGTATGAATGCGATGCACCAGTATCGAAAAGAACGACTATAGTAAATAACTTAACCAAAAACTTACCTATTACTGCATCCGGCTGGGCTTCAATCTCCTCCATGTTAACGTGGTTCACTTGTCCCCTATTGAAAGGGTTGGGCTTCTTCCTAGAGCTTCCATTGTCGTTTCCATTCTTTGCTTCAGGACATTCATTAGCGTAATGTCCGGTCTTCTGGCACTTGTAGCAAGTAACGTGGCTTAGATATTTCTTGGCGGGCGTTGCTAGGTTGGAACGGTTCTGTCCGTTGCTTCCTCCATTACCATTCACGTTCTTGGAGCCACTATGGTTGTGCGAACTCCCTCCAGGGTGATTGTGACCTCCATGGTTATGATGAAGGGGTCCTCCCGAGTTCGGGGTAAAACGGGGTCTTTGTTGAGCTCCAGAATTATAATTCCTCTGTCCATACTTCCTCTTGCGATTATCAATCTGCTATTTCTTCCCTTCAATCATGAGAGCTCTATCTACCAACTCCTAGTAGTTATTGAAATTTGCCACCATCAACTACATGCTTAGCTCATCATTCAGTCCTTCTAGAAACTTCTCTTGCTTAGCTGCATCTGTAGCAACGTCATCTGGGGCATAACGTGCTACCTTACTAAAGTCATCAACATACTGGCCAACTGTGCGTCCTCCTTGGCGTAAGTTGCGAAACTCATGCTTCTTCATGGCCATAGCTCCTGTTGATACATGGGCATTGCGAAAGGCTTGCTGGAACTGGTCCCATGTAACTGTGGCTATAGGATAGGTGATAGTGTAATTCTCCCACCATGAGGCTACTACAGGGGAACATTGCAGAAAACAAAAAAATCCTATGTTTTCACCAAGATCCATCTATGATTTCATCTAGCAACGAGTGATTGGATGCATCTACATACCTTTGTAGATTGCGAGCGGAAGCGTTCAAAGAACGGGGATGAGGGAGTCGCACTCGTCGTGATCCAAATCACCGGAGATCCTAGCGCCGAACGGACGGCACCTCCACAACACATGTACGGTCAGCGTGACGTCTCCTCCTTCTTGATCCAGCAAGGGGGAAGGAAAGGTTGACGAAGATCCAGCAGCACGACGGCGTGGTGGTGGATGCAGTAGTCACCGCAGCAGGGCTTCGCCGTTCTTCTGCGAGAGGGAGAGGTGTAGCAGGGGAGAGGGAGGCGCCAAGACTTCCGGGTGCGGCTGCCCTCCCTCCCCCCTTTATATAGGCCCCCTAGGGGGGTGAGCCGGCCCTAGGAGATGGGATCTCCTAGGGGGGCGGCGGCCAAGGGGAGGAGTGCCCCCCAAGGCAAGTGGAGGCGCCCCCTCCCCTAGGGATCCCAACCCTAGGCGCATGGGGGCCCAAGGGGGGGCGCACCAGCCCACTATGGGCTGGTTCCCTCCCCACTTAAGCCCATGGGGCCCTCCGGGATGGGTGGCCCCACCCGGTGGACCCCCGGGACCCTTCCGGTGGTCCCGGTACAATACCGTTGACCCGCGAAACTCTCCCAATGGCCGAAACTGCACTTCCTTTATATAATTCTTCGCCTCCGGACCATTCCGGAACTCTTCGTGACGTCCAGGATCTCATCCGAGACTCCGAACATCTTTTGGATTACTGCATACTCATATCCATACAACCCTAGCGTCACCGAACCTTAAGTGTGTAGACCCTACGGGTTCGGGAGACATGTAGACATGACCGAGACGACTCTCCGGTCAATAACCAACAGCGGGATCTGGATACCCATGTTGGCTCCCACATGCTCCTCGATGATCTCATCGGATGAACCACGATGTCGAGGATTCAAGCAACCCCGTATACAATTCCCTTTGTCAATCGGTACGTTACTTGCCCGAGATTCGATCGTCGGTATCCCAATACCTCGTTCAATCTCGTTACCGGCAAGTCACTTTACTCGTACCGTAATGCATGATCCCGTGACCAGACACTTGGTCACTTTGAGCCCATTATGATGATGCATTACCGAGTGGGCCCAGAGATACCTCTCCGTCACACGGAGTGACAAATCCCAGTCTTGATCCGTGACAACCCAACAGACACTTTCGGAGATACCCGTAGTATACCTTTATAGTCACCCAGTTACGTTGTGACGTTTGGTACACCCAAAGCACTCCTATGGTATCCGGGAGTTACACGATCTCATGGTCTAAGGAAAAGACACTTGACATTGGAAAAACTCTAGCAAACGAACTATACGATCTTGTGCTATGTTTAGGATTGGGTCTTGTCCATCACATCATTCTCCTAATGATGTGATCCCGTTATCAATGACATCCAATGTCCATAGTCAAGAAACCATGACTATCTGTTGATCAACGAGCTTGTCAACTAGAGGCTTACTAGGGACATGTTGGTGTCTATGTATTCGCACATGTATTACGATTTCCGGATAACACAATTGTAGCATGAATAAAAGACAATTATCATGAACAAGGAAATATAATAATAATCCTTTTATTATTGCCTCTAGGGCATATTTCCAACAGTCTCCCACTTGCACTAGAGTCAATAATCTAGTTACATTGTGATGAATCGAACACCCATGGAATTTTGGTGTTGATCATGTTTTGCTCTAGGGAGAGGTTTAGTCAACGGATCTGCTACATTCAGGTCTGTATGTACTTTACAAATATCTATGTCTCCATCTTGAAATATTTCACGAATGGAGTTGAAGCGACGCTTGATGTGCCTGGTCTTCTTGTGAAACCTGGGCTCCTTGGCAAGTGCAATAGCTCCAGTGTTGTCACAGAAGAGTTTGATCGGCCCCGACGCATTGGGTATGACTCCTAGGTTGGTGATGAACTCCTTCACCCAAATTGCTTCATGCGCTGCCTTCGAGGCTGCTATGTACTCTGCTTCACATGTAGATCCCGCCATGACGCTCTGCTTGCAACTGCACCAGCTTACTGCCCCACCATTCAAAATATACACGTATCCGGTTTGTGACTTAGAGTCATCCAGATCTGTGTCGAAGCTAGCATCGACGTAACCCTTTACGACGAGCTCTTCGTCACCTCCATAAACGAGAAACATTTCCTTAGTCCTTTTCAGGTACTTCAGGATATTCTTGACCGCTGTCCAGTGTTCCTTGCCGGGATTACTTTGGTACCTACCTACCAAACTTACGGCAAGGTTTACATCAGGTCTGGTACACAGCATGGCATACATAATAGACCCTATGGCTGAGGCATAGGGGATGGCACTCATCTCTTCTATATCTTCTGCCGTGGTCGGACATTGAGCTAAGCTCAATTTCACACCTTGCAACACAGGCAAGAACCCCTTCTTAGACTGATCCATATTGAACTTCTTCAATATCTTATCAAGGTATGTGCTTTTTGAAAGACCTATGAGGCGTCTTGATCTATCTCTATAGATCTTGATGCCTAATATATAAGCAGCTTCTCCAAGGTCCTTCATTGAAATACTCTTATTCAAGTAGGCCTTAATGCTGTCCAAAAGCTCTATATCATTTCCCATCAAAAGTATGTCATCTACATATAATATGAGAAATGCTACATAGCTCCCACTCACTTTCTTGTAAACGCAGGCTTCTCCATAAGTCTGCATAAACCCAAACGCTTTGATCATCTCATCAAAGCGAATGTTCCAACTCCGAGATGCTTGCACCAGCCCATAAATCGAGCGTTGGAGCTTGCACACCTTGTCAGCATTCTTAGGATCGACAAAACCTTCCGGCTGCATCATATACAATTCTTCCTTAAGGAAACCATTAAGGAATGCCATTTTGACGTCCATTTGCCATATCTCATAATCATAGAATGTGGTAATTGCTAACATGATTCGGACGGACTTCAGCTTCGCTACGGGTGAGAAAGTCTCATCGTAGTCAACCCCTTGAACTTGTCGATAACCCTTAGCGACAAGCCGAGCTTTATAGATGGTCACATTACCATCCGCGTCTATCTTCTTCTTAAAGATCCATTTATTTTCTATGGCTCGCCGATCATCGGGCAAGTCAGTCAAAGTCCATACTTCGTTTTCATACATGGATCCTATCTCAGATTTCATGGCTTCTAGTCATTTGTCGGAATTCGGGCCTGCCATCACTTCTTCCTAGTTCGAAGGTTCACCGTTGTCTAACAACATGATTTCCAAGACAGGGTTGCCGTACCACTCTGGTGCGGAACGTGTCCTTGTGGACCTTCGAAGTTCAGTAGCAACTTGATCTGAAGTTTCATGATCATCATCATTAACTTCCTCTCTAATCGGTGCAGGCACCTCAGGAACATTTTCTTGAGTTGCGCCACTTTCCGGTTCAAGAGGTAATACTTCATCAAGTTCTACTTTCCTCCCACTTACTTCTTTCGAGAGAAACTCCTTTACTCCTTCTCTAGAAAGGATCCATTCTTGGTAACAAAGATCTTGCCTTCGGATCTGAGGTAGAAGGTATACCCAATAGTTTCTTTAGGGTATCCTATGAAGACGCATTTTTCCGACTTGGGTTCGAGCTTTTCAGGTTGAAGTTTCTTGACATAAGGATCGCATCCCCAAACTTTTAGAAACGACAGCTTAGGTTTCTTCCCAAACCATAATTCATACGGTGTCGTCTCAACGGATTTCGACGGAGCCCTATTTAAAGTGAATGTGGAAGTCTCTAAAGCATAGCCCCAAAATGATAGCGGTAAATCGGTAAGAGACATCATAGATCGCACCATATCTAATAGAGTGCGATTACGACGTTCGGACACACCATTACGCTGAGGTGTTCCAGGCGGTGTGAGTTGTGAAACTATTCCACATTTTCTTAAGTGTGTGCCAAATTCGTGACTCAAGTATTCTCCCCCACGATCTGGTCGCAAGAACTTGATTTTCCTGTCACGTTGATTCTCAACCTCACTCTGAAATTCCTTGAACTTTTCAAAGGTCTCAGACTTGTGTTTCATTAAATAGACATACCCATATCTACTCAAGTCATCAATGAGGGTGAGAACATAACGATAGCCACCGTGAGCCTCAACACTCATTGGACCGCACACATCAGTATGTATGATTTCCAATAAGTTGGTTGCTCGCTCCATTGTTCCTGAGAACGGAGTCTTGGTCATTTTACCCATGAGGCATGGTTCGCATGTGTCAAATGATTCGTAATCAAGAGACTCTAAAAGTCCATCTGCATGGAGCTTCTTCATGCGTTTGACACCTATGTGACCAACGCGGCAGTGCCACAAGTATGTGGGACTATCATTATCAACCTTACATCTTTTGGTATTCACACTATGAATATGTGTAGCATTACGCTCGAGATTCATTAAGAATAAACCATTCACCATCGGAGCATGACCATAAAACATATCTCTCATATAAATAGAACAACCATTATTCTCGGATTTAAATGAGTAGCCATCTCGAATTAAACGAGATCCTAATACAATGTTCATGCTCAAAGCTGGCACTAAATAACAATTATTGAGGTTTAAAACTAATCCCGTAGGTAAATGTAGAGGTAGCGTGCCGACGGCGATCACATCAACCTTGGAACCATTCCCGACGCGCATCGTCACCTCGTCCTTCGCCAGTCTCCGCTTATTCTGCAGCTCCTGCTTTGAGTTACAAAAGTGAGCAACCGCACCGGTATCAAATACCCAGGAGCTACTACGAGTACTGGTAAGGTACACATCAATTACATGTATATCACATATACCTTTTGTGATGCCGGCCTTCTTGTCCGCTAAGTATTTGGGGCAGTTCCGCTTCCAGTGACCACTTCCCTTGCAATAAAAGCACTCAGTCTCGTGCTTGGGTCCATTCTTTGGCTTCTTCCCGGCAGCTTGCTTACCGGGCGCGGCAACTCCCTTGCCGTCCTTCTTGAAGTTCTTCTTACCCTTGCCTTTCTTGAACTTAGTGGTTTTATTCACCATCAACACTTGATGTTCCTTTTTGACTTCTACCTCTGCTGATTTCAGCATTGCAAATACTTCAGGAATGGTCTTTTCCATCCCCTGCATATTGAAGTTCATCACAAAGCTCTTGTAGCTCGGTGGAAGCGACTGAAGGATTCTGTCAATGACCGCGTCATCTGGGAGATTAACTCCCAGCTGAGTCAAGCGGTTATGTAACCCAGACATAGTGAGTATGTGCTCACTGACAGAACTGTTTTCCTCCATCTTACAGCTGAAGAACTTGTCGGAGACTTCATATCTCTCGACCCGGGCATGAGCTTGAAAAACCATTTTCAGCTCTTCGAACATCTCATATGCTCCGTGTTTCTCAAAACACTTTTGGAGCCCCGGTTCTAAGTTGTAAAGCATGCCGCACTGAACGAGGGAGTAGTCATTGGTACATGTCTGCCAAGCGTTCATAACGTCTTGTTCTGCAGGGAGAGCAGGTGCTTCACCTAGCGGTGCTTGTAGGACATAATCTTTCTTGGCAGCTATGAGGATGATCCTCAGGTTCCGGACCCAGTCCGTATAGTTGCTGCCATTGTCTTTCAGCTTGGTTTTCTCTAGGAACGCGTTGAAGTTGAGGACAACGTTGGCCATTTGATCTACAATACATGTTGTAAAGATTTTAGACTAAGTTCATGATAATTAAGTTCATCTAATCAAATTATTCAATGAACTCCCACTCAGATAGACATCCCTCCAGTCATCTAAGTATAACATGATCTGTGTTAACTAGGCCGTGTCCGATCATCACGTGAGACGGACTAGTCAACATCGGTGAACATCTTCATGTTGATCGTATCTTCTATATGACTCATGCTCGACCTTTCGGTCTTCTGTGTTCCGAGGCCATGTCTGTACATGCTAGGCTCGTCAAGTCAACCTAAGTGTTTGCATGTGTAAATCTGTCTTATACCTGTTGTATGTGAACGTTGGAATCTATCACACCCGATCATCACGTGGTGCTTCGAAACAATGAACTGTCGCAACGGTGCACAGTTAGGGGGAACACTTTCTTGAAATTATTATGAGGGGTCATCTTATTTACTACCGTCGTTCTAAGTAAACAAGATGCAAAAACATGATAAACATCACATGCTATCAAATAATAGTGACATGATATGGCCAGTATCATATAGCTTCCTTTGATCTCCATCTTGGGGCTCCATGATCATCTTGTCACCGGCATGACACCATGATCTCCATCATCGTGTCTCCATGAAGTTTCTCGCCAACTATTACTTCTACTACTATGGCTAACACGTTTAGCAATAAAGTAAAGTAATTTACATGGCGTTTCTCAATGACACGCAGGTCATACAAAAATAAAGACAACTCCTATGGCTCCTGCCGGTTGTCATACTCATCGACATGCAAGTCGTGATTCCTATTACAAGAACATGATCTCATACATCACATATATATCATTCATCATTCATCACAACTTTGGCCATATCACATCACAGAACACTTGCTGCAAAAACAAGTTAGACGTCCTCTAATTGTTGTTGCAAGTTTTACGTGGCTGCAAGAGGGTTCTAGCAAGAACGTTTTCTTACCTACGCTAAAGCCACAACGTGATTTGTCAACTTCTATTTACCCTTCATAAGGACCCTTTTCGTCGAATCCGCTCCAACTAAAGTGGGAGAGACAGACACCCGCCAGCCACCTTATGCAACTAGTGCATGTTAGTCGGTGGAACCGGTCTCACGTAAGCGTACGTGTAAGGTTGGTCCGGGCCGCTTCATCCCACAATATTGCTGAAGCAAAATAAGACTAGTAGTGGCAAGAAATTTGACAACATCTACGCCCACAACAAATTGTGTTCTACTCGTGCAAAGAGAACTACACATGGACCTAGCTCATGATGCCACTGTAGGGGAACGTTGCAGAAAACAAAAAAAATTCCTATGTTTTCACCAAGATCCATCTATGAGTTCATCTAGCAACGAGTGATCGGATGCATCTACATACCTTTGTAGATCGCGAGCGGAAGCGTTCAAAGAACGGGGATGAGGGAGTCGTACTCGTCGTGATCCAAATCACCGAAGATCCTAGCGCTGAACGGACGGCACCTACGAGTTCAATACACGTACGGTCAGCGTTACGTCTCCTCCTTCTTGATCCAGCAAGGGGGAAGGAGAGGTTGATGAAGATCCACCAGCACGACGGCGTAGTGGTGGATGCAGCAGTCACCACAGCAGGGCTTCGCCGTTCTTCTGCGAGAGGGAGAGGTGTAGCAGGGGAGAGGGAGGCGCCAAGACTTCAGGGTGCGACTGCCCTCCCTCCCCCCTTTATATAGGCCCCCTAGGGGGGTGCGCCGGCCCTAGGAGATGGGATCTCCTAGGGGGGGGCGGCGGCCAAGGGGAGGAGTGCCCCCCAAGGCAAGTGGGGGCGCCCCCTCCCCTAGGGATCCCAACCCTAGGCGCATGGGGGGCCCAAGGGGGGGCGCACCAGCCCACTATGGGCTGGTTCCCTCCCCACTTCAGCCCATGGGGCCCTCCGGGATGGGTGGCCCCACCCGGTGGACCCCCGGGACCCTTCCGGTGGTCCCGGTACAATACCGTTGACCCCCGAAACTCTCCCGATGGCCGAAACTGCACTTCCTATATATAATTCTTCACCTCCGGACCATTCCGGAACTCTTCGTGACGTCCGGGATCTCATCCGAGACTCCGAACATCTTTCCGATTACGGCATACTCATATCCATACAACCCTAGCGTCACCGAACCTTAAGTGTGTAGACCCTACGGGTTCAGGAGACATGTAGACATGACCGAGACGACTCTCCGGTCAATAACCAACAGCGGGATCTGGATACCCATGTTGGCTCCCACATGCTCCTCGATGATCTCATCGGATGAACCACGATGTCAAGGATGCAAGCAACCCCGTATACAATTCCCTTTGTCAATCGGTACGTTACTTGCCCGAGATTCGATCGTCGGTATCCCAATACCTCGTTCAATCTCGTTACCGGCAAGTCACTTTACTCGTACCGTAATGCATGATCCCGTGACCAGACACTTGGTCACTTTGAGCTCATTACGATGATGCATTACCGAGTGGGCCCAGAGATACCTCTCCGTCACACGGAGTGACAAATCCCAGTCTTGATCCGTGACAACCCAACAGACACTTTCGGAGATACCCGTAGTATACCTTTATAGTCACCCAGTTACGTTGTGACGTTTGGTACACCCAAAGCACTCCTATGGTATTCGGGAGTTACACGATCTCATGGTCTAAGGAAAAGACACTTGACATTGGAAAAACTCTAGGAAACGAACTATACGATCTTGTGCTATGTTTAGGATTGGGTCTTGTCCATCACATCATTCTCCTAATGATGTGATCCTGTTATCAATGACATCCAATGTCCATAGTCAGGAAACCATGACTATCTGTTGATCAACGAGCTAGTCAACTAGAGGCTTACTAGGGACATGTTGGTGTCGATGTATTCACACATGTATTACGATTTCCGGATAACACAATTGTAGCATTAATAAAAGACAATTATCATGAACTAACAACTTGGTTCTGAACTAACAACTGCATCAGGGTATTCTGCTGCTGGATCAACTGAGTGAGCTCCGGTGGAAAGGTAAATCCGGGGTCACGTCTCAGAGGCATCTGAGGGTTTTAGAGGGAAGAGGAATAGAATAGAATGAGGTCTGGTGAGAAAACACTACCCATATGCACATGAGACAAACACAATCACATCACTCAATCAATCAAGCAAGGGCATACAATCGGTCTAGAACTATCGTTACAAAAGTGCTCGGACTATACTATATAGATGGTGGAATGCTACTACTGATATGGTGGCCGACTAGAAATATTGATCGGTCGAAGACTCCATGGTATCTGCTCCACCTTCATCAACATAGTCATCATCGCTATCGTCGGGGTCCGAGTCGGTGTCGTCGATGATGATGTAGTCTTCAGAACGAATCTCCTTCGGTTCACGTCTTCTCCTGGCGCGGGGTCTTCCATGAATACTCCCAGCTTCCTTGTCAGGTCGTGATTCTACTCCACTAGTACGACAATTTCCTCCTCATAATCTTCGCGAGTAGCCTTGAGTTCTTCCTCCAGCTCCGTGATCCTTGTCATTGGCTTCTTCAGATCTTTCATACCTGCACACATGTGATTCTCCTGGCGGCGAATATGCTGGTTTAACTCCTGGATGAAAGCTGCAATGGATCTATCCTTCCTGGTGCTGATCATCTCCCATTTCTCATCTCGGCGCCCACAAATCTAGTAGATAGTATCCTTAAGCTCCTTATGGTAAACTTCTCCAATGCGTCCCATGGTGATGTGGGCTGCCATACTCTTTCCTAGACTCCAGGTTGGTGCATCAAAGGAAAACTCTATGGGCTTAGTGACTGGCGTAAATGTCCTTCCTGGAACTTGAACTTGAATCATCCAGCGCTCCTCTTCTGGTAAAGTGGTGTTTTAAGTCCCGGTGAAGCTCGGCATTCCAATGTTCAGGTACTTAGTGACTTCCTTCAAGTGTCATCCAAAAGGTGCTTCTTCATCCGGTTGTGCAAACTTGTTCCTTGTGTTCGCCATCCTAAAGAGTAGAAAATGGAGAGGAGTCAGAAATGAAGAGAGAGTAGTGATCTAGGGCTTTAGCTTAGTGGTCATGTCCTATAGTCAGCGTGTGCTCTGATACCATCTTGTAGCAACCAGACCTCAAACAGTCTGATCTTTGTGCATCAGTGTCATCCCTGGATCGGTAATGCTAACACGCACAATACTTGAGGATTTATAACAGAGTAGCAATCACACACTTATTACATCGAATGTATCAAAAGAGAACTTATTACAATAAATATGGCTTAAGGCCATCTAATACGATAACAGCGGAAGGCTTGGAAGATAAAGTGAGTCCATCAACTCCAACGGCATCACTGAGTGAAAGACCACGACCTAAGGCACCATACTCGTCATCTGAAAAGTCTGCAACATAATACGTTGCAGCCCGAAAACGGGTTAGGACATGGAATTTGCTGGCAATGTAACACAAGAGAGTAATGAACAATGTAAAGCTAATCACTACATGCACATATGGCTGGTGGAGGCTGTATGGTTAATAGGTTTTGTGAAAAGCCAACTTTTCCCTACTTCAAAGGAATATATTTTATTTAACTACAAAGTTGGTTGAAAAACATTGAGAATGGTAAACCCCATCTCAATCCCAATTAAAAGTAATTAATAACCCAATCAAATTATATTTAAGAGTGATGAGATCCACGGGATAATCCAAGAACTAGATACTCAAGATGTCCATAACCGGGGACACTGCTAACCATGATTAGTTTGTACACTCTGCAGAGGTTTGTGCACTTTTTCCCACAAGACTCGATCTCCTCCGTTGGATTTCTTGCACTACATAATGTTTGAGAAACGGATGACCGAGACACAGTCTTTCCGAAGAGGTCCCCTTAACCGATAGATAGGCCGGTACACCTACAATCCCCTACATCTGCTAGCCCATCATGGAAAGGTTTCCCACAACTTACTCAACTATGCCAGAGCCCATAATGGCATGTGGCTGCAAACGGAAGTTTCCAGCATGAATAATCTTATGATCCCTTTGAGCCTGGGTGGCAGTCCATAGGAGAATCACACGGTACCCCGGGATTTCCAAAAATACAGGCAATCACTGGGTTACCCATGTGCCTCAATCCACGTAGATGTGTATTATAGTTGCCACCTTAAGTTAACCATTAATTATCAACTCACATCGGTCATGGATACTCTCAAACCCAATCCACGTCTACGAGCATAGCATGGCAATATAAGCATAACGTAGAAGTAACTCCCAAGGGTTTGATAATAAACAGGTGAATAGGTTCTACCTCATCTACTTCCCAACCCACGATTTATTCAGATCCTAACCATTCAAGTGTTTGAGGATTGATCTAATGCAATAAAACTGGGTAGTAAAGAGGTATGATCAAAGTGTTACTTGCCTTGCTGATGATCCGTGAAACCTAGAGACTCGTAGTAGC
Source organism: Triticum dicoccoides (assembly GCF_002162155.2). Taxonomy (NCBI): domain Eukaryota; kingdom Viridiplantae; phylum Streptophyta; class Magnoliopsida; order Poales; family Poaceae; genus Triticum; species Triticum dicoccoides. The sequence continues at coordinate 406,863,777 of NC_041384.1, forward strand.
ACGCTTCGCACTCCGGGTACTATATCGCAATCAAACAAGCATACAATAAGCAATCAAGAAAGGGACACGGGTAAAACTCAAGTAAGAAGATCTAACCAGAAAGTTCAACTTAAGAACTCTGGTTTGCAAAAAGAATCAAATCAAACGAAGCAACAAACTCAAACAGCGAAAGAAACAAGCTCCGACTACTAATCTGGATTAAAGTCAAATTTTACAGTAGCAAAAACATGTTTAAATTGGTTAAACAGAAAGAGGGCTTCGAGACGAAACTCTAGGCGCTTGAATCGTCTGATTCCGACAAACGAGCGAAAAGATAAACTAAAACGAAAATCGGATCAGAAATCGCGATCGAAAATAATCGCTAAAAATCCGAGAAAAAGAAACACTGACGAACAGGCTAACGAACGAACGTTCGGTATCTGCGGCTAAACGGTTTAAACCGTTCGTTAAAACGAACGTCTGCTAAATAACTAGACCGAAAAAAACCGATCTAAAAATATAAAAACAGAATCTAGGGTTTCAAAAAACCAATCGGTTTTCTCGCAAAAACCGAGGCGGCGGCGGCTACCTCCGGCGAAGTCCGGCAGAACAGCAGCGGCGGCGGGCGGCTCCTGCGAGGTCGGCGGCGGTGGGTGGTGGCGCACGCGACGGCGGCGGCACGCGCGGCGCATGCGGCGAGGCTGGCGCTAGGGTTTTTGGTGGCGGTGGGCTTGATGGGCCGCGGGGCTTCGGCCGGCGCGGCTTATAAGGCCCCCCCGGGTGGAGTCCCGCTCGGGTACGGCCAGGAGTCGGTTCTCTGTTTTTTTAATTATTCCACGAAGAAAAAACAACAAAAGAAATACTAAAGGGACTCCAAAAATCCTGAAATAAATTTTCTCCGTCCACTAAAAATCTACCGGACAAGGTGAACATTTATTTGGGACTCTAATGCACTTTTTAGAAATGCATATTTTTCCTAATTCAAAAAAAATAGCAATAAAACTCCGAATAAAAATCTTCTTTGATTTTAATATTAAATCTCCAATATTTCTTTATTTTGAGGAGTCATTTTATCATCTCTCTTTTATTTTTATAAAAGAAATATTTGAATATAAAATAATAAAATCAAATAATCCTCTTTTCAAAATTCGAGAAAAACCCAAATATGAAAATAACGAAATCCCCAACTCTCTCTGTAGGTCCTTGAGTTGCGTAGAATTTCTAGGATCAATCAAAATACAATAAAATATGATATGCAATGATAATCTAATGTATAAAATTCCAAATTGAAAATTTGGGATGTTACAAACCTACCCCCCTGAAGATGAATCTCGCCCTCGAGATTCGGGTTGGCTAGAAAATAGGTGAGGGTGATCTTTCCGTAGGTCTTCCTCGCGTTCCCAGGTGGCTTCATCTTCGGTATGGTGACTCCACTGAACCTTGCAAAACTTGATAACTTTGTTGCGTGTGACTCGGCTGGCAAAATCAAGAATCTTGATTGGCTTCTCCTCGTAGGTCAAATCGCTGTCTAACTATATTGCTTCCAGTGGCACTGTATCCCTCAGAGGGATATCAGCCATTTCTGCGTGGCACTTCTTCAACTGAGAAACGTGGAACACATCGTGAATTCCTGACAATCCTTCGGGCAATTCCAACTTGTAAGCAACCTCTCCCATACGTTAGAAAACTTTGTATGGTCCCACAAAACGTGGTGCCAACTTCTCTTTAACTCCAAAACTCTTCACTCCTCGAAGTGGTGATACACGAAGATACACTTTGTCTCCGACTTCGTAAACTGTCTCCTTGCGTTTAGAATCTGCATAACTCTTCTGTCTGGATTGGGCTACCTTGCGCCTATCGCGAATCAGCTTAACCTTATCTTTAGACTCTTTAATCAAATCTAGTCCAAACAACTGTCGGTCTCCAACTTCATCCCACAACAACGGTGTTCTGCACCTCCTTCCGTACAATGCTTCGAAAGGGGCCATCTTCAAGCTGGCTTGGTAACTATTATTGTAAGATAACTCTGCGTAAGGCAAATTATCGTCCCAACTAGATCCATAATCTAGTGCACAAGCTCTCAACATGTCTTCCAGAATCTGATTGACCCTCTTAGTTGGTCCATCCGTCTGCGGCTGAAAAGTTGTACTGAACTCTAGCCTGGTTCCCAAAGTTTCATGCAACTGATTCCAAAACTTTGAGGTAAACCGGATTCCTCTATCTAATAAATCTGTCCTCGGAACTCCATGCAAACTTATGATCCTGGTCATGTATATCTTTTCCAACTAAGCGCTGGTGTAAGTGGTTTTCACTGGGATAAAATGAGCTACTTTTGTCAAACGATCAACTACAACCCATATCGAGTCATAGCCTGAACGAGTCCTGGGTAATCATGTGATAAAATCCATGCCTAGCTTATCCCACTTCCACTCGGGTATCGGCAATGGCTGTAGCAATCCTGCTGGCTTCTGATGCTCTGCCTTCACTCTCTGACATACATCACAAACTGCTACATACTCCGCAATATCCTTCTTCATTCCGGTCCACCAGAAACTATCCTTCAAATCCAGATACATCTTGGTATTTCCTGGGTGAATGGAATATGGTGAATCATGGGCCTCCTGTAAAATCAGCTTCCTGATCTCCTGATCATTTGGCACATATATGTGGTCCTCAAACCATAAGGTATCGTGCTCATCCTCATGAAATCCCTTGGCTTTTCCTTTGCTCATCCTTTCCTTTATCTCGGCAATCTCCTTGTCCATCCTTTGAGCTTCTCTGATCTTATCCATGAAAGTAGATTGAATCTCCAAAGCTGCTACATAGCCTCTCGGAACTATCTCCAAACATAGCTCACGAAGGTCTTCTGCTAACTCCTTGGGTAACCCTCCGGTCATGAGTGTATTGACATGACTCTTTCGGCTCAACGCATTGGCTACTACGTTAGCCTTTACGGGATGATAGTGCAACTTCGTATCATAATACTTTATGAGTTGCAACCATCTCCTCTACCTGAGATTAAACTCCTTCTGCGTGAAGATATACTTCAAAATCTTGTGATCCGTATATACCTCACAATGGTTTCTGGTGAGAAAATGTCTCCAAGTCTTCAACGCATGCACTACGGCTGCTAACTCCAAATCGTGTGTAGCATAATTCAACTCATGGAGCTTAAGCTGTCGTGAGGCATATGAAACAACTCTTCCTTCCTGCATTAGCACTGCTCTAAGTCCTCGACGAGAAGCGTCGCAATACACTTCATAATCTTTGTGTTGATCTGGTAGAATCAACACTGGTGAGGTAACCAAACATTTCTTCATTTCCTGAAAACTAGCCTCACATTCCTCGGTCCAGTTGAACTTGGTGTCCTTCTTCAACAACTCCGTCATAGGCTTTGCAATCTTCGAGAAATTCTCAATGAACCTCCGGTAGTATCCTGCGAGTCCAAGAAAACTCTGAATTTCTCCAACTGACGTGGGTGCCTCCCAATTTGTCACAGTGACAACTTTGGTGGGGTCTACCGCTATTCCTTCTCTGGATATAACATGTCCAAGGAATCCAACTTCCTTCAACCAAAACTCGCACTTGCTGAACTTGGCGTATAGCTGATGTTCTCTGAGCTTCCCAAGTACCAAACACAAATGCTCCTTATGCTCCTCTTCATTCTTCGAGTAGACCAGAATATCATCTATGAACACCACAACAAACTTATCCAAAAACTCCATAAACACCTTGTTCATCATGTTCATAAAATAGGCAGGTGCGTTAGTCAGGCCAAATGACATAACTGTATACTCATATAGCCCGTACCTTGTGGTAAAAGTTCTCTTAGGTATATCCTGCTCTCGAATCTTCAGTTGGTGGTACCCTGGTCGTAGATCGATCTTGGAAAAACACCTTAGCTCCTTGCAGCTGATCAAACAAATCATTGATCATAGGCAGTGGGTACTTGTTCTTGATCGTCACCTCATTCAATCCTCGATAATCAACAACCATCCTTAACAATCCATCCTTCTTTTCCACTAGAAGTATTGGCGATCCCCAAGGTGATGAGCTTGGGTGAATATATCCTTTATCCAGTAACTCCTTAATATGCTTCTTAATTTCCTCTAAATCCTGTGCGAGCATCCTATACAGTCTCTTAGATATTGGCCCTATGCTTGGAAAAAGCTCAATAAAAAATGCAATGTCTCTATCCGATGGCATGTCTGGCAACTCTTCTGGAAATACATCCGGGAAATCCTTCACCACTGGTACTTCTTCCTGTACAACTCCTGATAAGGAATTTACTTGAGTCCTAATTGGCACATGCCGGGATACATACTTGATCCTTCTTCGTTCTGGGGTGGTGAGCAAAATTGACTTACTGGCGCAATTGATGTTTCCTCCATACATCGATAGCCAATCCATACCCATAATCACATCCAAACCTTGCGACTCCAGAATTATCAAGTCATAAGGGAAAACATGACTACCTATGGTTAATGGCAACTAAAAACATCCACTGCTTGCCATATACTCGGCTCCGGCTGAGGTTACTAGCATGGGTGTCTTAAGAACTCTAGTGGGAAACTTATACTTATCCACAAATCCCCTTGATATGTATAAATGCGATGCACCAGTATTGAAAAGAACGACTGTAGTAAATGACTTTAACCAAAAACTTACCTATTACTGCATCCGGCTGGGCTTCAATCTCCTCCACGTTAATGTGGTTCACTTGTCCCCTATTGAAATGGTTGGGCTTCTTCCCAGAGCTTCCATTGTCGTTTCCATTCTTCGCTTCAGGAAATTCATTAGCGTAATGTCCGGTCTTCTGGCACTTGTAGCAAGTAATGAGGCTTAGATCTTTCTTGGTGGGCGATGCTGGGTTGGAACGGTTCTGTCTGTTGCTTACTCCATTACTATTCACGTTCTTGGAACCACTATGGTTGTGCAAACTCCCTCCAGGGTGATTGTGACCTCCATGGTTATGCTGAAGGGGTCCTCCCGAGTTCAGGGTAAAATGGGGTCTTTGCTGAGCTCCAAAATTATACTTCCTCTTGCGGTTATCAATCTGCTGTTGCTTCCCTTCAATCATGAGAGCTCTATCTACCAACTCCTGGTCTTTATTGAAATTTGCCACCATCAACTGCATGCTCAGCTCATCATTTAGTCCTTCTAGAAACTTCTCTCGCTTAGCTGCATCTGTAGCGACGTCATCTGGGGCATAACATGCTAGCTTACTAAAGTCATCAACATACTAGCCAACTGTGGGTCCTCCTTGGCGTAAGTTGCGAAACTCACGCTTCTTCATGGCCATAGCTCCTGTTGATACATGGTCAGTGCGAAAGGCTTGCTGGAACTGGTCCCATGTAACAGTGGCTATAGGATAGGTGATAGTGTAATTCTCCCACCATGAGGCTGCTGGTCCATCCAATTGGTGTGCGGCAAAACGCACCTTCTCAGCATCTGTGCATCCTGCAATGGTTAACTCCCTTCCAATCCTGCGGAGCCAATCCTCTGCTACTATCACCTCGGTGCTACTAGAAAACACCGGCGGCTGCAACCTCAGAAAACGGGCTAAGTTGTCAACTGGGGGTGGTGGTGGTGGGTTGTTGTTGTTATTGTTGTTGCCTTGGTTCTGAACTAACAACTTCATCAGGGTATTCTGCTGCTGGATCAACTGAGTGAGCTCCGGTGGGAAGGTAAATCTGGGGTCACGTCTCGGAGGCATCTGAGGGTTTTAGAGGGAAGAGGAATAGAATGGAATGAGGTCTAGTGAGAAAACACTACCCATATGCACATGAGACAAACACAATCATATCACTCAATCAATCAAGCAAGGGCATACAATCGGTCTAGAACTATCGTTACAAAAGTGCTCGGACTATACTATATAGATGGTGGAATGCTACTACTGATATGGTGGTTGACTAGAAATATTGATCGGTCGAAGACTCCATGATATCCGCTCCAGCTTCATCAACATAGGCATCATCGCTATCGTCGGGGTCCGGGTCGGTGTCGTCGATGATTATGTAGTCTTCAGAACGAATCTCCTTGGGTTCATCGTCTTCTCCTCCTGGCGCGGGGTCTTCCATGAATACTCCCAGCTTCCTTGTCAGGTCGTCATTCTTCTCCACTAGTACGACGATTTCCTCCTCATAATCTTCGCGAGTAACCTTGAGTTCTTCCTCCAGCTTTGTGATCCTTGTCATTGCCTTCTTCGGATCTTTCAACCTACGCACATCTGATTCTCCTTGTGGCGAATATGCTGGTTTAACTCCTGGATGAAAGCTGCAATGGATCTATCCTTCCTGGTGCTGATCATCTCCCATTGCTCATCTCGGCACCCACAAATCTGGTAGATAGTATCCTTAAGCTCCTTATGGTAAACTTCACCAATGCGTCCCATGGTGATGTGGGCTGCCATACTCTTTCCTAGACTCCATGTTGGTGCATCAAAGGAAAACTCTATGGGCTTAGTGACTGGCGTAAATGTCCTTCCTGGAACTTGAACTTGAATCATCCAGCGCTCCTCTTCTGGTAAAGTGGCATTGTAAGTCTCAGTGAAGCTTGGTATTCCAATCATCAGGTACTTAGTGACTTCCTTCAAGTGTCATCCAAAAGGTGCTTCTTCATCCGGTTGTGCAAACTTGTTCCTTGCGTCCGCTATCCTAAAGAGTAGAAAATGGAGAGGAGTCAAAAATGAGGAGAGCGTAGTGATCTAGGGATTTAGCTTAGTGGTCGTGTCCTACAGTCAGCGTGTGCTCTATTACCATCTTGTAGCAACCAGACCTCAAACAGTCTGATCTCTGTGCATGAGTGTCATCCTTGGATCGGTAATGCTGACACGCACAGTACTTGAGGATTTATAACAGAGTAGCAATCACACACTTATTACATCGAATGTCTCAAAAGAGAACTTATTACAATAAATATGGCTTAAGGCCATCTAATACGATAACAGCGGAAGGCATGGAAGATAAAGTGAGTTCATCAACTCCAACGGCATTACTGAGTGAAAGACCATGACCTATGGCACCTTACTCATCGTCTGAAAAGTCTGCAACATAATCCGTTGCAGCCCGAAAACGGGTCAGCACATGGAATATGCTGGCAATGTAACACAAGAGAGTAATGAACAATGTAAAGCTAATCACTACATGCACATATGGCTGGTGGAGGCTGTATGGTTAATAGGTTTTGCGAAAAGCCAACTTTTCCCTACTGCAAAGGAATATATTTTATTTAACTACAAAGTTGGTTGAAAAACATTGAGAATGGTAAACCCCATCTCAATCCCAATTAAAAGTAATTAATAACCCAATCAAATTATATTTAAGAGTGATGTGATCCACAGGATAATCCAACTAGATACTCAAGATGTCCATAACCGGGGACACGGCTAACCATGATTAGTTTGTACACTCTGCAGAGGTTTGTGCATTTTTTCCCAGAAGACTCGATCTCCTCCGTTGGATTTCTCGCACTACATAATGTTTGAGAAACGGATGACCGAGACACAGTCTTTCCGAAGAGGTCCCCTTAACCGATAGATAGGCCGGTACACCTACAATCCCCTACATCTGCTAGCCCATCATGGAAAGGTTTCCCACAACTTACTCAACTATGCCAGAGCCCATAATGGCATCTGGATGCACACATAAGTTTCCATCATGAATAATCTTATGATCCCTTTGAGCCTGGGTGGCAGTCCATAGGAGAACGGTACCCCAGGATTTCCAAAAATACAGGCAATGACTGGGTTACCCAGGTGCCTCAATCCACCCAGATGTGTATTATAGTTGCCACCTTAACTTAACCATTAATTATCAACTCACATCAGTCATAGATACTCTCAAACCCAATCCACGTCTACGAGCATAGCATGGCAATATAAGCATAACGTAGAAATAACTCCCAAGGGTTTGGTAATAAACAGGTGAATAGGTTCTACCTCATCTACTTCCCAACCAACAATTTATTCAAATCCTAACCATGCTAGTGTTTGTAGATTGATCTAATGCAATAAAACTGGGTAGTAAAGAGGTATGATCAAAGTGTTACTTACCTTGCTGATGATCCGTGAAACCTACAGACTCGTAGTAGCACGCTTCGCACTCCGGATACTCTATCGCAATCAAACAAGCATACAATAAGTAATCAAGCAAGGGACACGGGTAAAACTCAAATAAGATGATCTAACCAGAAATTTCAACTTAAGAACTCTGGTTTGCAAAAAGAATCAAATCAAATGAAGCAACGAAACTCAAACAGCGAAAGAAACAAGCTCCTATTACTAATCTGGACTAAAGTCAAATTTTTACAGTAGCAAAAACTTGTTTAATTTGGTTAAACAGAAAGAGGGCTTCGAGAAGAAATTCTAGGCGCTTGAATCGCCTGGTTCCGATAAACGAGCGAAAAGATAAACTAAAACGAAAATCGGATCAGAAATGGCGATCGAAAATAATCGCGAAAAATCCGAGAAAAAGAAAACCTGACGAACAGGCTAACGAACGAACATTCGCTATCTGCGGCTAAACGGTGAAAACTATTCATTAAAACGAACGTTCGCTAAATAACTAAACTGAAAAATCCGATCTAATAAAATAAAATAAAAACGGGATCTAGGGTTTCGAAAAAACCGATCGGTTTTCTCACGAAAACTGGGGCACCGCCGGCTACCTCTGGCGGAACGGCGGCGGCGGCGGGTGGCTCTGGCGAGGTCGGACGGTGGTGGCTGCTGCTGCGGCGGCGGGCTTGATGGGCCACGGGGCTTCGGCCGGCGCGGCTTATAAAGCCTCCCCCCCCCCGGGCGGAGTCCCGCTCGGGTACGGCCCGGAGTCGGTTCTCTGTTTTTTTAATTATTCCGCATAGAAAAACCAACAAAAGAAATACTAAACGGACTCCAAAAATCCTGAAATAAATTTTCCCCGTCCTCTAAAAATCTACCGGACAAGGTGAACGTTTATTTGGGACTCTAATGCAATTTTTAGAAACGCATATTTCTCCTAATTCAAATAAAATAGCAATAAAACTCCGAATAAAAATCTTCTTTGATTTTAATATTAAATCTCCAATATTTGTTTATTTTGAGGAAGTCATTTTATCCTCTCTCTTTTATTTTTATAAAAGAAATATTTGAAGATAAACTAATAAAATCAAATGATCCTCTTTTCAAAATTCGAGAAAAACCCAAATATGAAAATAACGAAATCCCCAACTCGCTCCGTAGGTCCTTGAGTTGCGTAAAATTTCTAGGATCAAGCAAAATGCAATAAAATATCATATGCAATGATGATCTAATGTATAACATTCCAAATTGAAAATTTGGGATGTTACACCTTCTTTGTTTGAGGTAAACCTAAAACAAAGTCCATATATATATCCTCCCAAGGAACACTAGGTATAGGAAAAGGCATATATAAACCATGAGGATTGAGTCATGACTTAGCTTTTTGACATGTAGTGCAGCGAGCAACAAAACTCTCAACATCCCGTCTCATCTTTGGCCAAAAGAAATGTGTAGCAAGTATATCCTCCGTCTTCTTGATGCCAAAGTGTCCCATTAATCCTCCTCCATGTGCCTCCTGCAACAACAAAAGACGAATGGAGCTAGCTGGAATGCATAGCTTGTTAGCGCGAAACACAAATCCATTGTTAAGAACGAACTTGTTCCAAGTTCTCCCTTCCTTACAATTCTGCAATACATCTTTAAATTCAGCATCATGCACATATTGGTCTTTGATAGTCTCCAAACCAAATATTTTAAAGTGAAGTTGTGAAAGCATAGTATAACGACGAGACAATGCATCAGAAATAACATTTTCTTTACCCTTCTTGCGTTTAATGACATAAGGGAAAGTCTCAATGAATTCAACCCATTTAGCATGTCTATGGTTCAGTTTTGCTTGACTTTTAATGCGTTTCAAAGATTCATGATCAGAATGTATAAAAAATTCCTTGGGCCATAAATAATGCTGCCATGTTTCTAAGGTCCAAACAAGAGCATATAATTCTTTATCATAACTAGAATAGTTCAGACTAGGCCCACTCAATTTTTCAGAAAAGTATGCAACAGGTTTGCCATCTTGTAATAACACACCTCCTAATCCAATTCCACTAGCATCACATTCAAGCTCAAAAGTCTTATTAAAATCAGGAAGTTGGAGTAAAGGAGCATGTGTCAACTTATATTTCAATACCATGAAGGCTTCTTCCTGTGCGGTACCCCAAGCAAAAGGCACATCCTTCTTTGTAAGCTCGTTGAGAGGTGCAGCAATGGTGCTGAAATCTCTCGCAAAATGCCAATAGAAACTAGCGAGGCCAAGGAAACTCCTCACTTTTGTGACCGTTTTGGGCTGTGGCCAACTCTCAATAGCTTCAATCTTGGCTTTATCAACTTCAATTCCCCGCGGAGCAACAACATAGCCAAGAAAAGATACTCGGTCGGTGCAAAAGGTGCACTTTCCAAGGTTACCAAACAACATAGCCAAAAAAAGATACTCGGTCAGTGCAAAAGGTGCACTTTCCAAGGTTACCAAACAAACGTGCATCACGTAGAGCAATAAAAACAGCATGTAAATGTTCCAAATGTTCCTCCAAAGATTTGCTATAAATCAATATGTCATCAAAGTAAACTACCACAAATCGTCCAATGAAAGCACGTAAAACTTCGTTCATTAATCTCATGAAAGTACTAGGTGCATTAGTTAACCCAAAAGGCATGACTAACAACTCATATAATCCAAACATAGTTTTAAATGTTGTTTTCCATTCATCTCCCAATTTCATATGAATTTGATGGTATCCACTACGCAAATCAACTTTGGAGAATATTGTAGAGCCACTCAATTCATCAAGCATATCATCTAGCCTAGGAATAGGATGAAGATAATGAATAGTAATATTATTAATGCCTCTACAATCAACGCACATACGCGACGTACCATCCTTTTTTGGCACTAAAATGATAGGAACATCACAAGGACTAAGGGATTCGCGTATATAACCTTTGTCAAGTAGTTCTTGTACTTGACGCATAATCTCCTTCGTCTCCTCTGGATTGGTACGGTATGGTGCACGGTTCGGTAATGATGCACCGGGAATTAAGTCAATTTGATGCTCAATCCCTCGAATATGTGGTAATCCCGGTGGCACGTCTTGTGGAAAGACGTCAGTGAACTCCTGCAAAATGTTAGTGACAGCAGGAGGCAAAGAGGAAGACACGTACTCGAATGAAAATAATGCCTCTTTGCACACAAAAGCATAGCAAATAGATTTGCTAAAATCTAGATCATCAATATCAGATTTGGTGGCAAGTAAACATGCACTTTTCAATTTAATTTCAGAAGCAACACTAGATGGTTTATTATTAGGCTTCATTTGTTGCTCAAATTCTTTTGCCACAATCTGATTTTCACTCTTATGTTTCTCTTGTTTTGCTTTATTAGCTCTATTAATATCATCTTTCAAAATGGAATTAGGAGTCATAGGAAGCAAAGTAATATTTTTATCCTTATGAACAAGAGTATACTGATTGTTTATACCATGGTGTATAGAATTGTTTTCAAATTGACATGGTCTACCAAGTAATAAGGAACATGCTTGCATAGGTACCACATCACAATCAACATAATCAGCATATGTAGAGATAGTAAATGCACACGAATAGTACATGTTACCTTAACCTTGCCGCTGTTGTTGAACCATTGGATGTAGTAAGGATGTGGATGTGGTCTTGTGATGAGAGGTAGCTTCTCCACTATCTCCATGCTAGGCAAGTTATTGCAGCTCCCGCCATCTATGATGACGCGAACAGAATGTTCCTTCACCACTCCCTTTGTATGGAACAAATTATGCCTCTGATTTTGCTCAGCTTGTGTAACCTGCACACTCAAAACACGTTGAGCAACTGAACATTCATACCTATCAGCATCTTCAGCAGCCATGTATTGCGTCTCATGATCAGAATCATATCCACCCTGTTCTTCATGTGTAATAAGAGCCAAAGTCTCCTCATCATAGTCACTAGCGGACTCATACCCACCATCCTCAGTAACTATCATCACACACTGAGATTTGCATTCTCTCGCAAAATGTCCTCTTCCCTTACAACGACGACAAATAATATCACTTGTGTGCCCTGTTGATGCCATGGAAGAAGAAGAGCTCTGCGCAGGCCCAGCAGGTGTGCTCTTGTCAGATAGTGTGGTTGTGCCTGCTTTCTTGTATCACGGCTGGAGGTGGCACCTGATGGAGGTGCTGGGCCAGTCGAAGTAGAGGATGCACGTGGTATCCATGATGAAGATCGACCTGCAGAAAAGTTAGTTCGCGCCAATGCCTGTCGATCCTACACTTCACGTTCAGCTTTACAAGCAAGATGGAATAAACGAGTGATATTAGTATACTCCTTATAGTCTAGAATGGTCTGAATCTCTCTATTTAATCCACCCATAAAACATGCAAGCATAGCTTCATTCTCCTCAACAATACCACATCTAATCATGCCAGTTTGTAATTCCTAATAATATTCTTCTACAGAAGTTTTTCCTTGTCTTAAACGCTGCAATTTTTGAAGTAATTCATGTTGATAATAAGGTGGAACCCAACGAGTACGCATAGCAGCTTTCAAAGTAGCCCAAGTAGCTGGAATGGGATATAATCTACAATGTTCAGACCACCAAACACATGCAAAACTAGTGAAAGCACAAACAGCAACAGGAACACGTCTCTCCTCAGGATATTGTAAACATGTAAAATGTTGTTCAGTTTCTAACTCCCAAGTAAGATATATATCAGGAACATATCTACCCTCAAATGGTGGAATATCCAATTTCAGTTTAGGAAGATGGTCATGATCTCGTACCTCAGGTGGTGGTGCAGCCCTACCGTTGCGATGATATGCATGAGGACGACCTGGTGGTGGTGCTGGTGGTTGCACGTAGTTCTGATTTTGATCAACCTCATCCTCGTAATGGTCCTCCACCTCTCCAGTAGCAGCAGGACCTATAGAAGCACCAACAGTAGGTACAACAGCACCAGAAGTTTGACCAGGCTCAATAGGAACGCGATGTGCTCGTTCCACTTGATTTGGAAGACGATGTTGTTGTTGTTGTTGTTGTAGAGGTGCGGCAGGTGCAGCCGGCGGTGGAAGATGCGCGAGCAATTCATTAAACTTGTTATCGAGCTTTGTTTCGAACGCCTTCTCAATGCCATCTATCTTCTCCATGGCCTCCTCAAATCTATTTAGCACATCTTCCACCTGTCCACTCATCATTTATTGAAACTTATCATGTAACTCTTTGTTTGTCATGTTCTCCCAGTCAGTCTCATCGGCTTGTGATCCTGCCATGGTTAGCAGCAATAGAAACACACAAGAATATGATCCTACAGACTACTAGGAAGTGGTGGTGATGGTGTGGTGGACAGTCACAAATCCGTCAAGCGAACCTCAAATTCTTACCAGTTCTTACCAAGCAGCAGGTGGTGATCAGCAACCGTTGTAGACAAAACTCTCAAAGCTTGGATAGAGTGATTACCTGGGAGAGTCCAATGCATGACGTAGATGTATGTGGAGCTGGGGAGGCTTATAATATGGTAGCAAAAAGGGTCAGCAATAATCAATTCAGAGATGCAAAGTTGAATAAACGCTCAACGGCGGTACTGTGTTGGTCCTAGGCTAGACCGTGCTAGAGACGTGAGCCTAGAAGACTAACAAAATCACGACGTTGCACGTAAACAAGGAAAAAGCACACTCAGGAACTTTTTTCGCTCTGTTTTTTTCGCTCCTCTTTTTTTTGTGAAAAATCACTATAATGGCGAGTGTCTCAAAACTCTTCCCTCGTCAAACTGATAGGATGGGCACGAAATTTTTTTGACTTTTTCAGAAATCAGGGCAGTGACGATGAAAAAGTGCGACAAAAAATCACTATGATGGTACGTGGCTCAAAAGACTCAGAAAAGCCTAAAAATAGGATAGGGAAAAATTGCCTGCGAAAATTTTGGCCTAAAAACTGCCCGGGGGTCTCCAGACTCTTCTTTTTTTTTATTTTTTTCTGAAACCTACTCAGGCAAGGAAACACAAAACAGAAATTAGATGGATATCGAAAACAAACCTAATATGAAAGGAACTCGGATTGGTGGTGGATATATGGTGGTAGGATATGGCAGCGGTAGTTGTATATGGATATAGATTGGTGGTGGTATATGGATATGGATTGGTGGTGGTATATGGATACGGATTGGTGGTGGTATATGGATAGGATTGGTGATGGTATATGGAGATGGATCGGTGGCGGATAAGCGGTGGTGGTAGATGGTAGGGGCGATGATGATGGTGCGGCGGCGGCGTGACAACTTATGACCAGAACTCGAAACTCTAAAAGACTGGACTCTAAGACCAGCAACTAGACACAATGATGCAACCGCAAATTCAACAAAGCAAAATACTGAAAAGACTATGCAAAGGCTCAGACTGGTTCGGATATGATGAACTAACCCTAAATTTTTTTTGGCTCTTTTGTGGACTGTAGGTATGAAGAACAGACTCGATCTAAACTACGAAAAACTGTAGAATCTCACCGAGCAACCCAGAAAACTGATACCACTGATAGAGGCAAAGGTGTCCCGTCTTTCGATGAGATGGTGGCTACCGTTTTGGAGGAAGTCGACTTTAACGATCCGACTACGAACGTGCGAGGACGTCGCGCCTTAGCAATCGCTAATCCAACTCTGAGAGATTATTCACCACGCCGGAGCACGATCAACCTGACCACGAAGGTTTGTTTCCTGCAGGCAAACGAAGAACAAGCACGAAACTGATATTGCAATCTAGATATTGCGAATATAAGATGAAAGCTTTATTGATCAAGGTGGGGTTCTGTGACGCCTTTGTCTGGTCGTTGAACACAAACGAAGTACGCGAAGTTGCGGCTATGGCAAACTTTAATCTAAACAAAACCCAAAGTCTAAACAACACCCTAAGGGTTGTATATATGGAGGAAGAGGGAGGGGTTCGTGGCCCTTGGAGAAGGGGTCTAAAACCAACCCTAACTCTTGTTTTCCAACATATACGGACTCTAAAAACAGCCTATACTTAAGTATTTCAAAAATACATGGGCCTGGCCCAATAATAAGGTGACACGGCACCTAGAATAGCCACGAAATTTATGAAGTGGCATCTTGTATATTTCGTCCAAGGCTTCATGCACTCCTTATGGTGGCTTCAAAGTCCTGAAATCATCACTTGTAACTCCGTTCTTGATCCCCTTGTGCATGCCATCATCTCCATGCTTGAACTTGCTCCAAGGTTCATCTTTCTTGTCCAAACTAGGCCCTTAATTTGTAAGCAAAACAAATGTGTCCAATTTAGGCAGCATCATATTCTCATGAACATTAGAATCATTACCAAGAAACGAAAGTACCTGATAGTTCAATTGGCATGCACGAGCTCTAGTAATTGGTCCAGTATGTATAGCAGCAGGGGTTGTGTGTGTAATAATGGTATTGATGTCCTCATCAGCCACTTTACCAGAAGAGGAGCGATGGATGATTCGAGTTCAAGTTCCAGGAAGGACATTTACGCCAGTTACAGAGCCCATAGAATTTTCCTTTGATGCACCAACCTGGAGTCTAGGAAAGAGCATGGCAGCCCACATTGCCATAGGACGCATCGGTGAAGTTTACCACAAGGAGCTTAAGGACACTATCTACCAGATATGTGGGCGCCGAGATGAGCAATGGGAGATGATCAGCACCAGGAAGGACAGGTCCGTTGCAGCATTCATCCAGGAATTAAACCATCACATTCATCGCCAGGAGAACCAGATGTGCGCAAGCATGATAGATTTGAAGAAGGCGATGACTAGGACCATAGAGCTAGAGGAGGAGCTTAAGTTTACACGCGATGGATATGAGGAGGAAATGATGATATTTGTGGAGAAGAATGACGACATGACAAGGAAGCTAGGAGTTTTCATGGGAGACCCCGGGCCAGGAGGAGAAGACGACGAACCGAAGGAGATTCGTTCTGAAGACTACATCATCATCGACGACACTGACTCCGACCCTGATAGTAGTGATGATGACTATGAAGACGAAACTGGAGAGGATATCATGGAGTCTTCCACCGATCAAAATTTCTAGTAGACCACCATATGATTAGTAGTATTCCCCCATGTATATAGAATAGTCCGAGCACTGTAACAATAGTCAGATCGATTGTATGCCCTTGCTTGATTGATTGAGTGATATGATATGATTGTGTTTGTCTCATGTGCATATGGGTAGTGCTTTCTCCTTAGACCTCATTCTATTCTAATCTCTCCCCTCTAAACCCATCAGATGCCTCCGAGACGTGACCCCGGATTTGCCTTCCCACCGGAGCTCACTCGGTTGATCCAGCAGCAGAATACACTGATGCAGTTGCTAGTCCAGAACCAAGGCAACAACAACAACAACAACAACAACAACAACAACAACAACAACAACAACAACAACAAACCTCCACCACCACCACCAGTTGACAACTTAGCCCGCTTTCTAAGGTTGCAGTCGCTGGTGTTTTCCAGTAGCACCGAGCCCATAGTTGCGGATGACTGGTTACGCAAGATTGGAAGGGAGTTGACCACCGCAGGTTGCACTGATGCTGAGAAGGTGCGTTTTGCTGCACATCAATTGGATGGACCAGCAGCATCATGGTGGGAGAATTACACAGCCACTTTCCCCATAGCCAATATCACCTAGGATCAGTTTCAACAAGCATTCTGCACAGCCCATGTCTCAACTAGAGCTATGAGCATGAAGAAGCGTGAGTTTCGCAACTTGCACCAGGGAAATTGTACTGTGGCTCAGTACGTAGATGAGTTTAGTAATCTATCCCGTTATGCCCCTGATGATGTGACCACAGATGCCGCGAAGCAGGAGAAGTTTATTGAAGGGCTAAATGATGAGATGAGCATGCAGTTGATGGTGGTAACATTTAACAACTACCAGGAGTTGGTAGATAAGGCTCTTATGATTGAAGGGAAGCAGCGACAGATTGAGAGACGCAAGAGGAAGTATGGACAAGGAAGGTACAACTCAGGAACTCAGCAGAAGCCTCGTTTCACCCCGAACTTGGGAGGATTGACCCATAACCATGGAGGCCATACTCACAATGGAGGGAGTTCCCATAACCACAATGGCCCCAAGAATGGGAATGGGAATGGAGCAGGCAAAAATCAGAACCGCTCCACTCCAACCACACCCGCCAAGAAGGACCTAAGTCACATTACTTGTTCCAAGTGCGGGAAGACTGGACACTATGCCACTGAGTGCCTTGAAGCGAAGAATGGGAATGGCAATGGAAGCTCTGGGAAGAAGCCCAACCCTTTCAATAGGGGACAAGTGAACCACGTGAACGTGGAGGAGGTTGAAGAGCAGCCTAATGCAGTTATCAGTAAGTTTTTGGTTAAGTCATTTACTGCAATAGTTCTTTTTGATACTGGTGCATCGCACTCATACATATCAAGGGGATTCATGGATAAGTATAAGTTGCCCACTGAAGTACTTAGGACACCTATGATAGTAAGCTCACCAGGAGTGGAGTATATGGCAAGTCAAGGATGTTTTCAGATGCCATTGACCATTGGAAGCCATGTTTTTCCCTCAGACCTGATTATTTTGGAGTCACAAGGATTGGATGTAATACTAGGCATGGATTGGCTATCGATGTATGGAGGAAACACCGATTGCGCCGGTAAGTCGATTTTACTCACTACCTTGGAGGGGAAAAAGGTTCAAGTATGTATCTCGGCATGCGCCGAGGAGGACCCAAGTAAATTCTCTCACGGGAGTTGTTCAGGAGAAAGTGCCTGTTGTGAAGGATTACCCAGATGTATTTCCAGAGGAGTTACCAGGCATGCCGCCAGATCGAGACATCGAGTTTTTGATAGAGTTGTTACCAGGCATCGGGCCTATATCGAAGAGACCATACTGGATGCCCGCATATGATCTGGAGGAGATTCAGAAGCAGATTAAGGAGTTGTTGGAGAAAGGTTACATTCGACGAAGTTCATCACCATGGGGAGCCCCGGTGCTCCTGGTTGAGAAGAAGGATGGATCGTTAAGGATGGTTGTTGACTATTATGCGTTGAATGAAGTGACGATCAAGAACAAGTACCCACTGCCAATGATCAATGATTTGTTTGACCAGCTGCAAGGAGCTAAAGTGTTTTCGAAGATCAATTTGCGATCAGGATACCATCATCTGAAGATCCAAGAAAAGGATATACCTAAGACAGCTTTCACCACAAGGTATGGGCTATATGAGTATACGGTTATGTCGTTCGGATTGACCAACGCCCCTGCCTATTTCATCATTATGATGAATATGGTGTTTATGGAGTTCTTGGATAAGTTTTTTGTGGTGTTCATTGATGATATCCTGGTATACTCGAAGAATGAAGAAGAACACAAGGAACATTTGCGTTTGGTTCTTGAGAAGCTCAGGGAACATCAGCTATATGCCAAGTTCAGCAAATGTGAATTTTGGTTGAAGGAGGTTGGATTTCTTGGACATGTTATATCAGGAGAAGGTATAGCAGTGGATCCTACCAAGGTTCAGTCAGTCACGGAGTGGCTGGCACCCACCTCAGTTGGAGAGATCTGCAGTTTTCTTGGACTCGTGGGATACTACCGGAGATTTATTGAGAATTTCTCCAAGATTGCGAAGCCGATGACGGCATTATTGAAGAAGGACACTAAGTTCCATTGGACTGAAGAGTGTGAAGCAAGTTTCTAGGAGCTGAAGAAACATTTGACTACAGCCCCAGTGCTGATTCTGCCGGATATACGCAAGGATTTCCAAGTGTATTGCAACGCCTCTCGCTTAGGACTTGGAGGAGTACTTATGCGGACGGAAGAGTTGTTTCATATGCCTCACGGCAACTTCAACCGCATGAGTTAAATTATGCCACGCGTGATTTGGAGTTAGCAGCCGTAGTACATGCGCTCAAGACCTGGAGACATTTTCTTATCGGTAACCGTTGCGATGTGTACATGGATCACAAGAGTTTGAAGTACATTTTTACTCAGAAGGAGTTGAACCTCAGGCAGAGGAGATGGTTGGAGATCATAAAGAATTATGATATGAAGTTGCACTATCATCCAGGCAAGGCCAATGTCGTAGCAAACGCTTTGAGCCGGAAGAGTTATGTCAATACCCTCGTAAGAGGAGGTATGCCAAAGGAGTTGGTAGAAGATCTCAGGGAGCTACGTTTGGAGATAGTTCCTAAAGGTTTTGTTGCAGCATTAGAGGTTCAGTCAACATTGTTGGAAAAGATTCGAGAAGCTCAGAAGGATGACAAAGAAATTGCCGAAATAAAGGAGAAGATGAGTGAAGGAAAAGCCACAGGTTTTCATGAGGATGAGCACGACACCTTGTGGTTTGAGGACTGTGTATATGTGCCCAATAATGCAGAGATCAAGAAGTTGATACTACAGGAAGCTCATGACTCGCCATACTCGATACACCCCGGAAACACCAAGATGTATTTGGATTTGAAGGAGCATTTTTGGTGGACTGGAATGAAAAAGGATATTGCCGAGTATGTGGCCGTATGTGATGTATGTCAGAGAGTGAAGGCAGAGCATCAGAAGCCAGTAGGATTACTGCAACCTATGCCGATACCCGAATGGAGGTGGGATAAGGTTGGCATGGACTTTATCACCGGATTACCCAGGACCCGATTGGGATATGATTCTATCTGGGTAGTAGTGGACCGCTTGACCAAAGTAGCTCACTTTATCCCAGTGAAAACCACTTATACAAGTGCGAAGTTGGCCAAGATATATATGACCAGGATTGTATGTCTGCACGGAGTTCCGAGGACCATCGTATCAGATAGCGGAACATAGTTTACTTCAAAATTTTGGCACCAACTGCACCAGACTTTGGGAACTAGGCTGGAGTTCAGTACAACTTTTCACCCGCAGACAGATGGATAGACCGGGAGAGTCAATCAGATTTTGGAGGACATGTTGAGAGCTTCTGAGCTAGACTATGGATCTAGTTGGGATGATAACTTGCCCTACGCGGAGTTCTCTTACAACAACAGCTGCCAGGCCAGTTTGAAGATGGCATCGTTTGAAGCCCTGTATGGAAGAAGATGCCGAACACCGTTGATGTGGGATGAAGTTGGAGACCGCCAGTTGTTTGGACTGGATTTGAATAAGGAGTAGCCGCCGCCATCGTCACGAACACCGAGGTAGCCACCAGTTTTTTTTAAAACGATCGGTTTTATTTCAAAAATCAGATTCGTTTTTTTAGATTAGATCGGTTCGGTTTTTCCGTTGGTTTATTTATTTTGCGGACGTTTGTCCGTACGTTTGTTTTAACGAACGCCATTCATCCGTTAGCCGTAGACAGAGAACGTTCGTTCGTTAGCTTGTTCGCCAGTTTTTCTTTTTCCAGGGTTTTTTGCGATTATTTCCGATCGCGATTTCTGCCCTGATTTTCGTTTTAGTTTATCTTTTCACTCGTTTATCGGAATCAGGCGATTCAAGCGCCTGGATCTTCGTCTCGAAGCCCTCTTTCTGTTTAACCAACTTGAACAAGATTTTGGTACTGTAACATTTGACTTTAGTCCAGATTAGTAATCGGATCATGTCTCTCTCACAGTTTGAGTTTCGTTGCTCCGTTTGATTTGATTCTTTTTTGCAAACCGGAGTTCTTCAGTTGAACTTTCTGGTTAGATTTTCTTATTTGAGATTTACCCGTGCATCTTTGCTTGATTTCTTATGTATGCTATTGTTTGTTTGCGATAGAATTCCCAGAGTGCGAAGCGTGCTACTACGAATCACTAGGTTTTGCAGATCGTCAGCAAGGCAAGTAACACATTGATCATACCCCTTTATTACCCAGTTTTTATGCATTAGTTACAACCCTCACACATTACCTGAGTAGGAACTCTTAACATGTGGGTTTGGGAAGTAGTTGCTAAGGTAGAACCTATTACCTATTTTATTTTCAAACCCTTGGGAGTTACTTCTACGTTATGCTTATATTGCCATGCTATGCTCGTAGACGTGGATTGGGTTTAAGTGTATCCATGACAGATGTGAGATTGTTAAATAATGGTTCAACTTAAGGTGGCAACTTTAATACACATCTGGGTGGATTGCTTGTGGGCACCTGGAGATTCCAGTGTTGTCCTAGGATATCCCGGAGTACCCATGTGATCATCCTATGGTCTGCCACCCAGGCTCAAACGGATCATAAGATTATTCATGCTAGAAACTTCCGTGTGCAGCCACAAGCCATTATGGGCTCTAGCATAGTTGAGTATGTTGTGTGGCCTCTTTCAGTCGTGGGCTAGCAGATGTAGAGGGAAAGTAGGTGTAACTGTCCACCCAGAGTAAAGAGTTAATGCTTCTGAAAGACTGTGTCTCGGTCATCCGTTTCTCAAACACCAGGTAGTGCGAGAAATCCAATGGAGGAGATCGAGTCTTGTGGGTAAAAGTGCGCAAACCTCTGCAGAGTGTATAAACTAATCATGGTTAGCCGTGTCCTCGGTTATGGACAATTTTGAGTATCTAGTGCTTGAGTTATTGATTTGATCTCATCACTCTAAATTAATTTGTTGGTTTAAATTATTACTTTAATTGGGATTGAGTTGGAGGACCTTCTCAATGATGTTTCAACCACCATGATAGTTAAATAAAATTTATTCCTTTGTTGTAGGGAAAAATTGGCTTTTTCGCAAAACAATATAACCATAGAGCCTCCACCAGCCATATATGCATGTAGTGATAGCATTTATCTGTTCATTGCTCTACTGTGTTATATTACCAGCATATTCCATGTGCTGACCCATTTTCGGGCTGCAACATATCATGTTGCAGACTTTTCAGACGAGGAGTAAGGTGAGCTAGGTCATTTGTCATGCACTCAGCTATGCCGTTGGAGTTGATGGACTCAATTTATCTTCCAAGCCTTCCGCTATTATCTTATTTAGATGGCCTTAAGCCATATTTATTGTAATAAGTTCTCTTTTGAGACATTCGTTGTAATAAGTGTGTGATTGCTACTCTGTTATAAATCCTTCAAGTACTGTGTGTGTCAGCATTACCGATCTAGGGATGACACTGAAGCACAGAGACTTGACCGTCTGAGGTCGGGTCGCTACAGCTTCGAGTAAAATACCGATGGTCGTTAGAAGAAAGAGGGGATGCCACTCGGGGCATCCCCAAGCTTAGTTGCTTGCTTCTCTTTGGATAATAGCTTGGGATGCTATGGGCATCCCCAAGCTTAGGCTCTTCTTACTCCTTATTCCTTCATCCATCGTAAGATAACCCAAAACTTGAAAATTTTCAATCACACAAAAACTCAAGAAAACCTTCGTGAGATCCGTTAGTATAAGAAAACAAATCACTACTATAAGTGTTGTTGCAACCCATTCATATTTTATTCTTGCATTATATATACTGTATTCCAACTTTTGTATGGCAAAAACTCTTCAAAGAAAACCATAGAATCATCAAAACTAGCACACAACGCAAAGAAAACAGAATCTATCAAAAACAGAACAGTCTGTAGCAATCTGGGAATTTCGAATACTTCTGTAACTCCAAAAAATTTGAACAATTTGGAAGGCCTGAGAAATTTGTATATTAATCTTCTACAAAAAGAATTGGTATTTTATCACGCTCTGGATGAAAATGAGAATTACTTTCGTGAGCGCGAAAGTTTCTGTTTTTCAGCAAGATCAAACAACTATCACCCAAGAAGATCCTAAAGGCTTTACTTGGCACAAACACCAATTAAAACACAAAAAATACAATCATAACAGTAACATAATTGTGCTAACACTCAAGAACAGGAAGCAAAAAGCAAAAATAAATTGTATTCATTGGGTTGCCTCCCAACAAGCTCTTTCTTTATAGCCATTAATATAATCTTTGAGATTTCAATAATGCTCACACGAAAGATAAGAATTGGAACACAAAGAGAGCATCATAAAACATGTGACAAACACATTTAAGTCTAACATACTTCCTATGCATAGGAATTTTACAGGCAAAATTTTTATCAAGATAAGAAATATCTAGCATATGCAAGGAAGAAGAATAAAACATTGACAATCTTAACATAACGAGAGGTAATTTAGTAACATGCAATTTTCTACAACCATATTTTCCTATCTCATAATAATTACATGTGGGATCATATTAAAATTCAACAATGTAACTATCACATAACATATTGTCTACATGATCCACATGCATGCAAAGTTGACACTCTTCCAAAATAGTGGGATTATCATCAAATAAAGTCATGACCTCTCCAAGCTCACTTTTATCACAAATTTCATAAGATTGATCATTATCCAAAGTAGAGGGATCATTATTACCTAAAGTTGACGCTCTTCCAAACATACTTTTAATATCATTGCAAGCATATTGATCATGAGGTTTAAATAAATTTTTAAGATCATAAGAATCATTATCACCGCAATCATGATCATTGCAATAAGTAGCGGATATAGCAATATTAGCATCCCCAAGCTTGGGGTTTTGCATATTATTAGCATAATTGACATTAATAGAATTTATAGTAACATCATTGAAATCATGCTTTACATCTAAGGAGCTATCATGAATCACTTTATAAATTCCTTCATCAAACACTTCATCACAATTTTCATATTCATGAATCTCAAGCAAAACTTCATAACGATAATCTAGTGAACTCAGTTCACTAGCAATGGGTTCATCATAATAGGATCTCTTGAAAATATTAGAAAGTGGATGAGGATCCATATCAATTGATTTTTAGCAAGCGAAGATGCAAGCAAATAGAAGACACATGGCAACACAAGCAAACATGAGATCTGACGAATAAATGATGAATGAAAAAGAGGGCGAATAGAACGACAAATTTGTGCGAAGTGGGGGAGAGGAAAACGAGAGGCAAATGGAAAATAATGTAAATTGCAAGGAGATGGGATTTGTGATTAGGAACCTCAAAGATGTTGGTGAGGTCTCCCCGGCAACAGTGCCAGAAATTTCTTTTGATGTCTGCTAGAATTACTCAGTATTTCCCCAAAGAGGAAGGGATGATGCAACACAACAATGGTAGGTATTTCCCTCACTGACGAGACCAAGGTTATCGAACCAGTAGGAGAACCAAGCAACACTACATAAACAACACCTGCACACAAATAACAAATACTCGCAACCCGACGTGTAAAAGGGGTTGTCAATCCCTTTCGGGTAACGGCGCCAGAAATTGGCAATCGGACGTGATAAAAATATGATAGATAGGATAAATAGATCTTGGATAAAATAAATTGCAGAAAGGTATTTTGGTATTTTTGTTGTAATAGATCTTAAAATAAAAAGCAAAGGAAAATAGATCGCAAAGGCAAATATATTAAAGAAGAGACCCGGGGGCCGTAGTTTTCACTAGTGGCTTCTCTTGAGAAAAATAGCAAACGGTGGGTAAACGCATTACTGTTGGGCAATTGATAGAACTTCAAATAATCATGAAGATATCGAGCCAATGATCATTATATAGGCATCACATCCAAGATTAGTAGACCGACTCCTGCCTGCATCTACTACTATTACTCCACACATCGACCGCTATCCAGCATGCATCTAGTGTATTAAGTTCATGGAGAAACGGAGTAATGCAATAAGAATGATGACATGATATAGACAAGATCTATTTATGTAGAAATAGACCCCATCTTTATCCTTAATGGCAATGATACATATGTGTCGGTTCCCCTTCTGTCACTGGGATCAAGCACCGTAAGATCGAACCCATCACAAAGCACTAGCTACTAACTACGGACCCGAAGGTCTACAAAAGACTACTCACACAACATCGGAGAGGCACCAATGGGCATGATGAACCCCTCCGTGATGGTGTCTAGATTGGATCTGGTGGTTCTGGACTCTGCGGTGACTGGACTGGAATTGATTTTCGTCGACTCCCCTAGGGTTTCTTTAATATTGGGGTATTTATAGAGCAAAGAGTCGGTTTGGGAGGCACCCGAGGTGGGCACAAGCCACCAGGGCGCGCATAGGCCTCCAGGCGCGCTCTGGTGGGTTGTGCTCCCCTCGGAGCACCCCCAGGCGCTTCTCCGGCCCATTGGATGTCTTCTGGTTCAAAAAAATCCACAAAAAGTTTTGCTGCGTTTGGACTCCGTTTGGTATTGATTTCCTGCAATGTAAAAAACATGCAGAAAACAACAACTGGCACTTGGCACTATGTCAATAGGTTAGTACCAAAAAATTATATAAAATGATTATAAAACAACCAAGAATGATAATATAATAGCATGGAACAACCAAAAATTATAGATAGGTTGCAGACGTATCATTCCCCCTCCCGCCTAGTGCCAAAAAATGCCTCCATATGGGATCTCATGAGAACAGGAACTTCCAGCAGTGGAAAAGTGTTTTGGGTGGCTCTCTTTTGGTTTCCCGATTTTAGAGAATTTATAGAGTCCGAATTAGGTCAAACAGAGCAAAGATGGGCCCACGGGGCACCAGAGCGCAGCCACCCCCTGGGTGCGCCCTGGTGGCTCGTGGCCACCTCCTTCGCCATCTGACTTCCTCCCGAAGCTTCTAGTGTCTCTTTTGTCTAGAAAAAAATCTCCAAAAAGTTTCGTGGCGTTTGGACTTCATTTGGTACTCATATTCTGAAAAAACCAAAAATAGGCAAAAAACCAGCAACTAGCATTGGGTACTAAGTTAATAGGCTAGTCCCAAAAATGATATATAATTGCTTTTAATTGCATATAAAACATCCAATATTGATGCTAGAATAGCATGCAACAATAAAAAATTATAGATACGTTGGAGACTTATCAAGCATCCCCAAGCTTAATTCCTGCTCATCCTCGACTAGGTAAATGATAAAAAAGAGAATTTTTGATGTGGAATTCTACCTATCATATTCATCATATAATCTTTTATTTTGTGGCATGGATATTTAGATTCGGGTGATTCAAAGCAATAGTTTGTAGTTTGACATGAAGACATAAATACTCAAGCATACTAACAAGCAACCATGTCTTTCAAAATATCAACGCTAAAGAAAGTTATCCCTAGCCCATTATGCTCAATCATTGATCCATTCATGAAACACAGTCAATATTAGCTACACCCAATGCACAAGTATGACAATAGTGCTCTCTGATTGGTGCTTTATAAGAGAATATGGAGACTCGAAATAAAAATAAAAATTGCATAAAAGTAAAATAGATAGGCCCTTCGCAAAAGAAAGCAGAGATTTGCAAAGGTGCCAGAGCTCAAAGTTTAAAATAGAGAGATACAATTATTTTGATAGGAATCCTTTTCCTGTCAATGTCACGACCAAAAGTTTCCAATATTTCTCATGCTAGACACATTATAGGCGATTCCCAAACAAAAAATAATGTTTATTTTCTTTCACCATTATTTCACAATCCATGGCTAGTCGTATCCACGGGTGCCTTCCAAACTTTCAACTTTCCAAGGAGTTTATTGTTATTTTTTATTTTCATTTCGAGACTGGGCATCCCTATTGCCGACCATTTTCTCGTACAATGACAAGTGAATAAACACTCATCTTGAGAATAACCCATCTAGCATGAAAGATATTGACCACCCCCTATCGCTTCATGAGCGGTACGGGCATACAAAACGGATTTTTTAATGATTAGAGTTGGAACATGCTAATTTACTAGGAACGACATGTAAATACCGCTTAGGCCTTGTATAATGCTAGGTGCTTAGGGAGGTGCTTAGAAAAATAAATTGGGTTTTTTGAAGCACATGTGCCTATTTCTACAGGAGAGACGCCTAATTAAGCATCTGCCCTGTACAAATAAGCATCGGTGCTTAAGGAAAGCCTGGTTTATTTCTTCAAGCACCTCTCCTAGGCACCTTGCATTGTACTAGGCCTTACAAGTACATATAGTAGCCTCATTTGGCACAAACTTTGGGTTTAAGGAATTTAGATGCACAAGCAATATTCCCACTTAGTACAAATGAAGGCTAGCAAATAGATTGAGAAGCAACCAACCAGAAAACGGAAACGGTCATAAACATGCATTGAGAATAACTAACACTGAATAATGGACCATAAACAGGATATAAGTTTGTTGCATAACTATGGGCTTTACGTGCATGCATAGGGAATCACAAACCTTAACACCAACATGTTTACTAAATCATAATTACTCACTAACATAACTCACATATTATCATCTCCATATCACAAAACTATTGCAAGGAATCAAAATTATCATATCCAATGATCTACATGAATTTTTTTATTATATCCTTCTTGGATATTCATCACATTGGGACAAAATTCATATCTTGTGAAAATTACCATTACTATTATCAACTCTCCAAAAGATATAGGTGAAGCATGAGAGTGCAAATATTTCTTCAAAATATAATCACCAACACGCTAAAAATATATAAGTAAAGCACTAGAGCAACTGCCTAGCTCAAAAGATATAAGTGAAGCACATAGAGTATTCTAACAAATCACGAAAAATGTGTCTCTCAAATAGGTGTGCCCAGCAAAGATGATTGTGAAAAAATAAAAGGAAAACAAAGAAAAGACTCATATAATACACGACGCTCCAAGCAGAACTCATATCATGTGATGAATACAAATAGCTCCGAGTAATATTATCGATGGTCGATAGAAGAAAGAGGGGATGACTTCCGAGGCATCCCCAAGCTTAGTTGCTTGGGAGTCCTTGAATATTACCTTGGGGTGCCTCGGGCATCCCCAAGCTTAGGCTCTTGCCACTCCTTATTCCTTCACCCATCGTGATCTCACTCAAAACTTCCAAACTTCAACACACAAAACTCAACAAAACCTTCATGAGATCCGTTAGTAAAGCAAATCACCACATTAGGTACTGTTGCAAACCCATTCATATTTTATTATTTCATTATAGCTATTGCATTCTAACTTCACCATGTCTTATACCCCCTAATACAATCCATAGATTCATCAAAACAAGCAAACAACACAATTTAAACAGAATCCTTCAAAAATAGAACGATCTGTAGTAATTCAAACAATGACCATAATTATATAACTCCAAACATTATTAAAAATTAGGACAACATGGGCAATTTGTATATAAATAATGTGTAAAAAATTCAGAATTTTATCATGCTCCATAAAATTTTAACAATCCTGCTACTGGACGCAAAAGTTTCTGTTATTGCACAGAATCAAAGCAACTATCATCCAAATCATCCCAAAGGCTTTATTTGGCAAAAATACTAATTAAAACACAAAAACACAACCATAACCGTAGCATAATTGTGTGCTCACCAAAATTTATAAACAAGAACAATGAAAATTAAGATAACTATTGGGTTTCCTCCCAACTAGCGCTATCGTTTTACGCCCCTGGCTAGGCATAATGCATAGTTTCAAGTGTTGTCATCCTTAAAATTTATTCCATAGGTGTCCATCATAATGGATTCATATGGTGGCTTAATTATTTTTCTAGGGAAGTGTTCCATACCCTTCTTTAATGGGAACTAAAATTTTATATTCCCTTCTTTCATATTAATAACAACACTTGTGGTTCATAAGAATGGTCTACCAAGTATTACGGGACAAGAAGGATTGCATTCAATATCAAGTACAATGAAATCAATGCATACTTAATTTATTTTTGAAAGAATAAGAACATAATTTGTTCTACCCAAAGGTTTCTTGATAGTAGAATCCGCTAAGTGAAAAAGAAGAGAACATTCATCCATATTGGTAAAACCTGGCACATCGCAAAGAGACTTTGGTATCATGGAAATGCTAGCACCCAAATCGCATAGAGCATTGCACCCATAATTTGTAATTTTAACTTCAATGGTGGGTTCCCACCCATCATATAATTTCCTAGGAATTGAAACCTCCAATTCTAGCTTTTCTTCTAAAGCTTTCATCATCGCCTCTAAAATATGTTTAGTAAAAGCCTTATTTTGTTCATAAGCACTAAGTGAATTTAACAAAGATTGCAACAAAGAAATACACTCAACTAAAGGACTATCATAATTAAAATCTTTGTGATCCAATATAGTGGGCACATCACTATTTAAAGTTTTTACCTCTTCAATCCCACTTTTATCAATTTTTTCATCAAGATTTTCACCCTCCGAACTATGGGGACGCCTTCAAGCTAAAGTTGACTCTTCTTCAGACCCCTTTTCATCAAGATTAATATTAATAAACAAAGATTTAATATAAGAAACACTAATCATTTTAATATTTTCATCATTATTACGATAAA
The DNA here is from genome assembly GCF_002162155.2 of Triticum dicoccoides. Taxonomy (NCBI): domain Eukaryota; kingdom Viridiplantae; phylum Streptophyta; class Magnoliopsida; order Poales; family Poaceae; genus Triticum; species Triticum dicoccoides. The sequence continues at coordinate 406,893,044 of NC_041384.1, forward strand.
AACCGGGCAGAATCGCTTTTTCTAAGAATTCTCACTTAGCCCTCAACCTATCGGTTTTTATTTACTTTCATCCATGGAGACATAAAGAGATTTAATTCATTAATATAAATCTTGGGTGGCAAAAATTTAGATGTAAGATTTTCCACATCATGAACAGTTATATCCATACTCCTAGACATATCATCAAGTTTACTCAATTTTTCTTCTTCGTGGTGTTGAAAACTTTTTTAGCATTAATAAATTCTTTAATATTAATTTCAAGATCAGAGGGCATCCTATTATTATTATAAGAATTACAATAGGAATTTCCATAACTATTAGAGGAATTTCTAGGAAATGGCCTAGGATTAAAATTACCTCTATAAGCATTACTATTAAAATTGTTTCGCGAGACAAAATTCACATCTACGGATCATTGTTTTTCTCAATCAAAGTGAGCAAATGGCACATCATTATGATCAATAGGAGCATTTTTACTAGCAACCAATTTCATAAGCGCATCAACTTTATCACTTAGAGTACTAATTTCTTCAACCGAATTCACTTTTTTACTAGTAGGAGTTCTTTCAGTATGCCATTGTGAGTAATTTGCCATAATATTATCAAGAAATTTAGTATCTTCTCACCATGTAATTTCCATAAAAGTACCACCCGTGGCAGAATCTAAAAGATTTCTAGAAACAAAGTTCAATCCCGCATAAAAAAATTGTATGATCGCCATAAATTTAAACCATGAGTAGGGCAATTTCTTATCATTAATTTCATCCTCTCCCAAGATTGCGCAACATGTTCATGCTCAAGTTACTTGAAATTCATAATTTGATTTCTAAGAGAAATAATTTTCGTGGCAGGAAAATACTTGGTAATAAAAGCATCTTTACACCTATCCCAAGAATCAATACTATTTCATGGCAAAGATGAAAACAAATTTTAGCGCAATCTCGCAATGAGAACAGGAATAATTTTAATTTGACAATATCATTATCCACATCTTTTTTTTTTCTTTTGCATATCACATAATTCTACGAAAGTGTTAAGATGGGATGCAGCATCTTCATTAGGACTACCAAAAAATTGTTATTTCATAACAAGATTTAACAAAGCAGCATTAATATCACAAGTCTCCGCAATTCATCGGATTGTGAGATTGAAGAATCGTCAATACCAAGCAAGTGGAAACTTTGATCGTAACCTATGTTTTCGTGCATTGTAGTTGTTTTCAACTAGGAAACCCCTATGTGATTTTACTTTATGCTTGACAAAACCTAGTAGAAGGAATGTAGGTCAATTATACCCTGACCTTGTAACTAACTATAGTTGCTTAGCTATTATAATGTGGATTGGATAACATTAAAGGTTACTTACAGTTTACTGATTAATGATTGATCTAGGTGGACTAGCTTTGATTGGGTCATCGTAGTGTAGTCATTGGTGGGGAATGCCCCCAGGTATCAAAGGGGTTGTACGAGTTCAAAGTTCAGTAGATTCCATGTGTGATCGTGAGACAATATGGGCTCTGTCTGGACCAAGTAAGTTGCGGGAACCCTCCTGGGCTGACCAGCAGATGTAGATTTGCATGTAGGGAAACCAGACTGAGTTGACCATTTGAGAGGGATGCTACTTCCCAATTGTCTCATCTTGATCTGCCTAGCTACTTCACAAGTGAAATTTAGTAGCAGTAAGGTGTGATCAGGAATCACGAGTAAAGTACACAAACCTCTACATAGTGTATAAAACTGATCATGATTAACCGTGTCCCTGGTTACGAACAACTTTTGAGCAACTCATCTAAGAATTATCACCTTGATCTCATCACCTGTTCTAATAAAATCAATGGGTTGAACCAAGGGGGAACATGGACCGACTCAGATGCCTGGCGTGATACCCGGGGGATCTTCTGGTAGTGATTTAGGGTAGTTGTGTGATGCGGAGACCCACATGCTCAAATGTTTATATTTTGGACGGCGCGTGATGCGATCTATCCAGGATTGTCGTGTGATATGGTATGTCCAACTATTAGAGTAGACCACTATTGCAATGGTAGGAAAACTATTTTCATGTAAAGGAAAACCCAAATGCGCCAAATGGCATGTTTATGTTCTAACAAGGTAATCTTGGTGAAGCTCGCCAAAACATTCAATGTATTGACCCTTGTGGCTGTAACATATCATGTAGCAGGTTTACCGTATCGAAGGGAAGGAACAAAGTAAGGTTACAACGCTATACTCAACTCTTGCATATGAGTGGATGGACGCCACAAGACTTGAACATTATCTCCGTTGCATGATTCTATTGTAAGCTAGTCCATGAGCTAACTAGGTGTGTATTGTAAAGCACTGGATCTATGATGTAATACTATGACATGTGATTTATTCTTGGTATTTCATCGTTGACCGTGCGTGTTAGCTATTGATCCAGGGACTGACATGGCAAGCGTAGAGATTCGGGCCCCTACAGGATTGGGTCGTGACATCATGTCCCAGCCGACGATGGGCCTCTCCATCCAGGAAGGTGGCACGTGCGTGTTGGTGCTGGAGGCTCTGCTAAGCAAGTTCGTTGTGCATGCATCTGTGACACTACTCCCCATGCCTGGGATAATTACTCCGACTCCGCCGGCGGCTTCCGCCGCCGCATTGGTCGCGACTGTCCTGGCCTTCCGCAAGGCCGACACATCCATCGGTGGTCGTTTGGCTCGCGCTCGCTGCCTCCCAAGAACCAAGACAGCTAATCCAGCACCAGTACCCGTTATCCCGTCTACCATGGTTGGAGCCATCATCGACCAGCTGTAGCCCCCGCCGGCGTCAATCCGTCGTGCTACTGCTACTGGCATTCCTCCACACCTGTCGCCCATTCCTAATCATAAGAAGTTGGATATGGACATGTCGACTCTGCTGTCGTCTCCATTTGTGGGTTCGCGCCCGTCATGCGTCCTGCATGCACTACTGCAGGATGCTGCTAATGCGACACTACAATCAGAGACCCTTTGACGAAACTCTGTGCGATGCAATAATCACAAATGGTGGTGCAAAAAACCCGTCAAAAAGGTACAAAACATTTGCAATGATGGATGCATCAAACACGGTTCAGATTTTAGTTGTGTGTGCGATGCAGGGCATATGGTTCAGTTCAATTAACTATTTGCAATGAGGAGGAACAAAATAAACGGGTAGCCAGATGAAGGTGTGTGCGATATACAGCATACGGTTCACCCGGATGAACTGTTTGTGATTAGGAAACACAAAAGAAATGGTCAGCCAGATCAAGGTGTGTGCGATATATGGCATACAGTTCACTCGAATGAACTATTTGTGTTGAGCCAAGATAACAGGAACGGTTCAACTTAACAAGATGCGTGTGATACGCGGGAAATAAGTCTATAATCGGAAACATGTGGGAAGACTGATAACAACACAGACGATTCATGTTAACAAGCCGTGTGTGTTGTGAGCAAATGATTGCTGGTATACAATTGTCAGTGATTTATGAAATCATCGCCGACGGGTTCCATTGTTTAGTCTGTGTGCGATGTGATTTGCTCTGTCTACAGAGCGTCAACATATATAATTGAAGAGACAGCATTGCAAAACCAAATTAAGTATACAATTACACAAGTGACTACACACATAACATTTCCACACACCAAAGTAAGCAATTACATGCATACTAAACAAGGAGAAACGAGGATCTAATCATCTATTTATTGTTGCGATGATGCTTGCCATTGGTCTGCTTCCGGCTGGATCCCTGGCCGTTTTGGGGAAGGAGGCACTTCCTCATGTCAACGATCCGCCTGTACATGTCGTATCTCATGTATGCCTCCTTGGCCGCGTACACGACGTGAGCTTTGTCGAGTATCTCCATCCATGCCGAGTGTCAGGCACGCTTCTCCTTGTTGCAAGAATCCTTCATGTCTCTGTAGTAGGGGTCGATGATGGCCTCGGCGAGGTGAACCAATGAGTCCTTCTCATGCTCCTTGCTTCCCCGGATCTTGTATTGGCCATGGATATCGACAAGATTCTGGCAGGCGATGCCTGAATTCTCGAGCACCTTTACATCATTGGTGGTGTCCACCATAGCAAACATGTAGTGGGGGTTGTTGACAAACCTGGTGAAATGCTCACAAGGCCTTATAGCCAGGAAGTAGTGGTAGATGAGGACATGGTGGTGCATGCACATCTGGGCAACGATGACCTTGGGACGAGCCCGGCACGAGTGCGGGTGTACTCGAGGTCGAACCCGACCACCTTGTACTTCTCCTCCGCAAGCAACAGCTCCAGGATGTGGATGGAGTGCTCCACCCAGACCGGGTCATTGGTGTACACCACCGAGAGGTCCGTGAACCTTCTGTGGGTGTCCACCACGGCATGCATGGTTAACTACTGCTTGTTGTCGGCAGCCGCTTGGAGCGCCATTGGAGCCGCGCAGGATACCCTCTAAGAATTTGTCGTGGCGGGTGTGCTTCTTGCAATGGTGGGGCGCGATCGAAAGGTTGAGGAGACACAAGGGTTAAATGTACGCTGTAATGAATGGGGTTTGGCCGACCTGTAATCATCACATCTTGTCACGATGTTCATAGTGGAGGATTCCAATGCACGCTTGACAACGCTGCACCACAAATGTTTTGTTTGACCACGCGTGGGCTCGAAGAGGCGCCAAATGTATCGTCAGTGAGCCTGTTCCCGCTCTACTGTGCAAGCTTCCTGCCCGGCTAGTTTGGCCACGCGTCGGCTAGAAGAGGGAGAAATCGTGGGCGTTTATTGGCAAAAAGTTTGTAAAAACGAAGTGTGTGGAATGACTTCGGTCATAAGTTTACCCGTGGGTGATGAGGTTAAAGTTACACAGAAGGGTGATGATGGACACTCGAGTGCGATAATTAATTCCGCGCTCTACAGGGCACACGGTTGAAGAAGCCAACCGTGTGCAATAATGTCGAAGATCACAGTCGAGTTAGCTATATAGATCGTGTGCTGTGAGACCGACAAGGTAAACATATTCGATAATGGTTAATAAAATCTAAGATCATTGCATATTAAGGTCAAAATAGTGCTACCAATATACGAGTCTCATAAGATGCCATTTCAACGATTGTACCACAAAAGCTCGAAATATTACAAGGTTCAAATTCCAAAGTTATATGGCTCAAATTCGAATATTACATGGTTCAAACTGATATTAGAAATGAAATTCAGCTCATCAGCTGCAAATGCTCGCGCTGATCCGCTGGACATGGATATCAGAGAGGTTCAAACTAATATTACCACTTCTAAGTCTGGTTTCAAAACCTCATAATTTTTGCAAAGGGGTCAGCCACTGAGAAGTCATATATGGGGTTGATACGATGACTTATGATTACTCTGTCATCTGAAGTTCCAAAATGAAATTCAGCATTTTCGGCGCCTATTCCATTCTACCGCACGCGCCGGGGCTGATCAACAAGCCATTCATTTTTGCGAAATAAATGTAGGGAAAACCTCATTACCTTCAGCAATTTTGGACATTACTACATGCCTATTTGGTTTGCAGGATTTGTAAAATGCACTAACATGCCATCTTTGATCTGACATGATTAACATGGGCATTTGATTACATTCTAGAAAAATGTAGCCTTCTTCACAAGAGGTTGGAGTGGATGAAAAGTTCCCTAAGAAAACTAGTACACATGAATCCAAAGGAGAAATACTTATGGATTGTAACCATATGGATCAAGCAACCAATATGGGGGAACATGTATGTACTGATATCCTCCAAAAGAATCCTTCAGAAATCGTAGTACATTGTCATTGTAAACTTGGAAAAAGGTGTCACAAATTGAACTCCCTTATGGTTAACATTTAACAGGAAAGGAACATCACCTCGATATATAGCTTCTCCAGGCACGAAAAGCATCTCAGGAAACTAACAACTTGCTCCAGGTTGGGGCCGATAGATTCTAGTGCCAAGACCTTCACTATGCACAGTCTCGGGATCAAGCTTGTCTAAATCATTTTCGGGATGACAGACGAACAAACATCTTGAAAATTAGAAATAATGTTAATTTGTAGAAGGAGAGGTAGAAGGCGGCTGTTGTACCTGAACGGGTGTGGATCCACTAACAAGTTCGGAGTATTTGTCAGACGAGTAGCCCACCACTTTCAATTTCGGCGCACAAAAGACATTGATTCTTGTTGGACCTTCTTGATCAACTACAAGTAATCTCTCAAGTGCAGGTGTGTCCTCAATGACCATACCGTGGTACACATCTTGTGATGTCTTCCTGCTGCACCAGGAACACACATAAATTGTCCGAAGAGTCATGGAGGTGATGTGGAAGCTACTCAACCCATTGATCACCTTAAGACGAAGGTACTCAAGTGCAGTACAGCCACGGAGTAGGCGCTCCATGCTGACGTTTGGGAGGCAGACGGTGACGAGCTTGAGGTGCTTCAGTCGTGGTAGAATAAGAGCGGGCACGTCATTAAGGGGGATGGCAGTTCCTGAACTTGACGACGCGTAGCGTGGGCGCGAGGCAGAGCGTGGACGCTGGCAGCGAGCGCATATGCCCATCATTAAAAGTGAGCTCCTCGAGCTGATCTAGGGTGGGGGGTCGGAACCAGTCGTCAAGCTTGGCTCGGTCCTTGTCGTTGGAACGGAACTTGCCCATTCTAAGGCCTATGGTTGGGCCAAGGTGACTATCGAGGATCTCAGAGAACGCATCCAAGCTTTAGCCATGGCAGAGCTCGTGGGTGTCGATGAGGTCGAGAGGGGTGGAGTTCCATAGGGGGCGCCACCGCTGGGAAAGGACGGTTGTCCGTGCCCCATATTTGTTTGGGAGGAGGGAGATGATGATTGTCAACATATCATCGTGGAGGTTGCTGATGAAGTCTAGGCCTGCTGGAGTCGCTTGTGGTTCTTGCTCGCCCTGCCTCCGCTTGTTAGCAGCCCCGTTCTCCACCTCCAGAGTCTCCTTGTCAGCGGTGCTTTCTGATAGAAGTGGGAGTACAGTGAATATTTAGTTAAAACATGGCAATAGAAAAGTGTATTGGTAACTAGAAGTTATTAGGTAGGAATATAGTAAGAAAATGGGATAACAATTGGTTGCTTAAATACTACACAATTCATTTGATATTGCTGGGTAAGTCAACATGCAGATACTTGAAAAGAAAACTTACTTCGAACAAAGTCTGGACGGATGATATCGTCGAGAAAGTTAGCATATATCTCATGACCAGGCCCTTTTATGTGCAGTGTAATTATAGTGCCAGCTTTCAGTACATAAAACTTAGAAATTTCTTTCCAAAGGCCAGTACCAAAATAGGAGTCGCCACGTTCGTCAAGTCTTATAGTAGCAACGATTGTAAATCCATGATTTGTGTTCAGTATGACATCCCTGCAGTCTTGATTTATGTAAAGGGAAAGATTGTGCACTACATATTCTGTTGCATAGCAAGGGACACGCTGCAGAAAATGGTAGGATTGTTAAAGAAAATATGGTAACATGCAAATATAGGCCCAAATTGAAAGAATTGTACAATAGTTGAAATCGAAGGACAAAAATCTATAATTAAAAAGATAGGGTAAACATGATATCATGGAAATATGGGAGCAATGAAAGGACAATACATCATTAATTTGCCTCATATATAAAGAAGAGGGAAAAAATCCACTTTGACGTATATGGTGCATGTGGCACCTTTTATCCAAATGTAGCAATGTTTAGAATATGTTCAGGAAAGCAGGCCATGCCAACCGATTTAGGGTGAGATTGAACATACCGCGCGCATCCTCAAGTCATCTGATACGGTGAGATGAATGTCTGGCGGAGGCTGCAAAGTCCTGATGTGTCTGCGCACTGTACACTCTATGAACAGAAGAAAACCCTCAAATCAGCTGGAATAAAAATGAATTCACGGCGATTTCCACCGTGTGGTTAAAGGAGGCAGATAAACATGGATAAGAGATGAGATAATATCTCATTAAATTAGTTACCTTGTTGTCCATGAGAAAGAACCCTCAGTATGGCAGATTCCGCAACCAAGTGGAGCTGGGTCGACCATGAGCAACGTCGAGAAAGTTAATGGCGATAGGAGGTGGCAAGCCAAAGTGGCGAAATGCGGTGGGCTTTGTCGGCAGCCTGGTGGTGGCGGCAGGCGTCGAGCTAAGTGGTTACTGCCGCGATAGGCGGCGCCCTGCATAGACGCAGAGGAGCTTGTGCAGGTGTGAATGGGGACCGGAGGGGGTGGCGGGCGGGGTGAGGGTTTTTGTGATGTGGGGATGGTGAGGGTTTTCTTTTTCTTTTTTGAATTGGGTGATGAGGGTTTTTTGTCCCACAAAGAATTTTGGAGGCAAAAGTTTGCTAGAGCCAACTGTATGTGATTGACGCAATAGGAAAAATCAAAGTCATTTCACACGGTTCCAATTTTGGGAACCGTGTGTGATTGACGTATTACCTCCGTCCTGGTTTATTGGTCCCCTTTGTAATTTATACCAAATTTTTGACCAAATATTTAACTAAGAAATATTTATGCATGTCACCAGAAAAATTATCATTGAACACTATGCTCAAATACCCATCCAATGATATAATTTTTGCTGACCTGCAGTAACATTTTTTCAGTTAAATCTTTGGTCAAAATTTAACACAAATTACAAAGGGGGCCAGTAAACTAGGACGGAGGTAGATTCCATCAACCGAACTGATTGCATCCATATCCCATGGATAGACATAAGTAAGCATAGATTAAACATACTCAGACATAGATAATAAGAGTACATGTACACAAGCATAGTTCAACCATAAGTACATAGTTCAACTGTCATTAAGCATACTCAACCGTACATAGTTTGGTCCCACATCTCACCTCACATGCCGGCACAATCCTGAAGCTTCTCCATGTATTCGGTGTACACGTCGTGCGCCACCCTGTGAGAATACTTCTGCTTGAAGGAGCTAACGGCCCGTCCTCTTGCATGCGCCAGAACACTTAGATACGCATCATGAAGCTTGTGGTTGCAAAATGGGCATCGATAGCCGCCGTTCCAGGTCCTAATACACCTGTTATGCATTCCTGCTAAAGCTCCCACAGGATTTGCCTCTTGTACCTCCTCCGGCCATCTTCATCCTCGCTGTCCACATTGTCAGACAACACATATACAAATAGTAAAACAAATTTGGCATCAAATCAATGTTTACATGTCGTGAAGCAGGATTAGGAATTTATGGCTATTTAATTATACATATCCAGATATTATGGTTCGATTTTTAAGCACGGCCGTCCTTGTACAGACCAATCTTGAAGAAAATAATGGCACAAACATATATGTAGGTCATTGAAAATCAATTGTCAAGTCCTAGCTAGGAATTATTAGCACGAACACTAACCCTAGTCGAATTACTAGCAGAAATCGTTTGCACAGATGAAACAACTAATCACTTATCACTTGTACCATTCAAACAATCAATACACTACATGATCTAACGAAACTTACTCGGATTTCATGGACTGGGAGAACATAACCACAGGATTTCTATTCCAAAAAGGGGGAGACGGGAGTAACCAGAGAAACCCTGGGATCTATTTGACACATAAATGGGTATAGATGACTAACAAGTTGTCCGTCGTCGTCGGAGTTGTCGTCGGAGTGGTCGTTGGAGTCATCGTCGGGTTCATCACCAGAGTCGGTGTGCAACTCCGCCTCCGGTTGTGGAAGCTCGACGATGTCAGGGTGCAGGGATAACTCGCCAGCGTGACGGCAACCTCTGTCTCCATCTCCTCGCCATGCTCCGGTGCTTCAGCAGCCCCGGCGTCACCACTCCCTCCGATGGGGCGCTTCGGTGGCATCCTCATACACAGACGGCTTTGAGGACTGAGAGTGGCATCGCAGATGCAAGCGGAGAGAGAGGATTGTGTGTGGCGAGGATGGCGGGTGCGGCCGCTCGGATGCACCATTAATATGAAGTAGTGGGAGAGAGGCGGGCAGCAGTCAAACCGCTGGCTCGCCTCCCGGTGAGCCTGCGCACCGGACTGCTGGCATGCCTACCATCATTTCACACAGCTAATCGCACACCTCCCGTTGACACTGTGCAGTGAGCACGCCTCCATCAAACACACACCTGCACGCACACCTCCCGGTCTGCCAGCGCGGCGGACTTCTCACATGTGTCCCATCAACTCACGCTTGCTCACACGGCACATGGGTCACGTGGCAGCATGTATATTGTTTTTCTATTTGGATGATTAATTATGTCGCTTTATTGCTTAACCGAAGCATGGCACGTATGCATTGTTGGTCTAACGCTCACGGTTTGAATAAATAATCCGTTTGGGATATTGGTTCCCAATTATTAATAATCTCTCGTTTGTAATTAGATAAAGATTACATCAAAACAGGTCTCAAATTTGACAAAAAAAGTACAATGCCACTTTGTATTGGTGTCCATATGACAACATGATAAGTTTCATGAACTTCAAATAAGTTTTGTATGTACTACAATTTAAAAATCAAGATTCTCAATGTTTGAAATTTCTTGCACGGGGAGTAAACATGCACCCAGTGAGACACATGTGTTTTTGCAATTCATTTAGGTGCACTCTCACGTGTGCATGTAGCTCAAATTTTATTTTTGCATATTATACCCGTAGAAAATCAATCAATTAATGTACTAAAATGTCTTAACGATCTCTGTTTCTTTTGAAATTAAAACGTCCCTCCTTTGGTAACATATGTTCACCGCGGGATAATTTAACATGCATCGTAGTTGCGGTGGATTTGCGGTGTGTGTGTGTGGGTGTGTGCGTCTAGGGGTAGCGGGTGGCTCGCTGCCACCATGTGGGTTGGCCTTTTTGTTAGGCAGGTGAACATCAGAGTCGTGAATTTGTTATTTAAAACATTACACAACCCTTTCATACATACATGTTTTGGCCACATGTAGTCGATGGTTGTCCTACACGACACTCGATACTCGTATGTGACGCTTCTTGTGGGCCCGCGAGGTCGTCGTCCATCACTGTCGTGGAAGTGTCACGGCAGATGTCCTCGTAGAAGGACTTAGTTGTGGAGCCATTGCGACGAGGTTAGCTTAAAGGGGTTAAACGGGACAAAAGACACGGAGAGTTTATACTGGTTTGGCCCCTCGCGGTGAAGGTAAAGGCCTACTCCAGTTTGAGGTGGTATTGCTAGGGTTTCGATTACCAGGGAGCAAACACGCTTTCCTGGCTTTCGACTTGTTCTTTCTCATCCTCAGCCGTTGCCGGGTCGTCCCCTTATATACATGGGTTGATGCCCTGTGGCCTACAGAGTCCCGGCTGGTTCATACAACGTGTCCGGCTTGGTGACTTTATCTTACATGCCTTATATTACAATTCTACATATACATGGCGGTTTACACTTCATGGGCCTTAAGCCGCCTTCAGGTTTAGGCCTTTTACTAAGCCTGTCTATGAACCGCCATTTTTAATATCCTCTTGGGCTCTATTTAGATGAACCGCCCTAGGGATGACCCGGCCCCTCCTGGGCGGGTCATATCTGATAGTCATATCTCCAACATTAGGCCCCAGGTTGATTTGAACTTTTTTCATGTCAACCTTCGACATTTAGAAAAATCCTTCTTCATCTGATGTGAAATAGTGTAACCCGCCATGATGTCATCTCCAGAAATTTCGGAAACCCTCCATGACGTCATCTGCCATTAACTTCGCACATGACATAACATATCTTTAACGGATCTTTTACCTTTAATGACCTTCCGAAAATCGAGGCGTTCAATTAGTTGGATAATCATCATCTGGCCTCCTCGTTTTTCACGCCCACCTGTTACTCTTTTCCTTATAAATAGGGTCAACCGCCTTCCTCTCATTCTCCTTCTCGTCTTCTACCTCCCTTCGCAACACATCTGCACGTCGGAACACCAGCGCCGCTGCGAAGCTCATCGTCTTCCTTAACCTCGGCCGCTGCATCAACCTGAACGGGACCAGAAAACTGCGGCGCCCCTCCACTGTTCCGTAGATCCAATAAGTACTTCTCTCTTTCTCTGTTTTAGTAGATCTCCATTAGGGTTTCTCTGTTCATCGGTATTCATCATCGTTCTTCCCCTTCATCGTCCCAAATCCATAGTTTTGACCTGAAAGTAGTACAAACCTCGCGCGGTAGCAGTTTTAGCACCTGTTTTTATACTAGAATACACCCTTGTTGCAACGGATCTCATCTAGGCACCTCCACTTTCTTGCTGCCACCACCTTATATTTAGGATTTATTTCCTTTTTCCTGAACTGCCGCAGATTCAATCTCATAGCTTCAATCTGCAAAACTTGTTTGTCCCCATACTTAGTAAAATTTTGCTCGTGTCAGATGTTTTGAATACCAATACGTGTCATGGCGGCTTACATATCCGGGTTACAATTCATCGTCCCAAATCCATAGTTTTGATCTGAAAGAAGTACAAACCTTGCACGGTAGCAGTTTTAGCACATGTTTTTATACTAGAATATACCCTTGTCGCAGCGGATCTCATCTAGGCACCTCCACTTTCTTGCTGTCACCACCTTATATTTAGGATTTATTTCCTTTTTCCTGAACTGCCGCAGATTCAATCTCTTAGCTTCAATCTGCAAAACTTGTTTGTCCCCATACTTAGTAAAATTTTGCTCGTGTCAGATCTTTTGAATACCAATATGTGTCATGACGGCTTACATATCCGGGTTACAATTAATCATATATCATTAGTCCTCACTTAAGCCGCCATTCTGAACGTATACTACAACTGTTAACTTGTGATTCCACTAACTGACTTGAACCGGCAAATTACTTCCTCCCTTTAGGTCTTCCTTCTTTAGTCATGCCACCAAAGACAGTCTATACATGCAATTGGGTCCCCTCCATCGTCACTGAGGGCACATTCAAAGCCTTTATCAAAGTCGGGTACTTGCCCGCAAAGAGTGTTATGCATTACTGCACCCCTGAACCGGGCGATGAAAGACCTTAGCCAAAGGATGGTGAAGTCATTGTATTCACTGATCACATGAACCGGGCCTTCTCACCGCCCGGCTCTAAGTTTTTCCGAGACGAACTGCATTTCTTCCAACTCCATCCTCAAGACATCGGACCCAATTCCGTGTCAAATATCTGTAACTTTCAAGTCTTCTGTGAAGTATACCTTCAAGAGGAGCCCAGCATCGACCTATTTAGAGAATATTTTTCTTTGAACCACCAGAATGAGTTCACCAACAAACCCAGCTTGGAACTTGGTGGAATCTCGATTCAACGCAGAAGAGACGCCATTTTCCCTTATGCACTCCTGCCGAGTCACCCAAAGGATTGGAATCAGACGTGGTTTTACTGCAAAGATACCTCTCCGGCTGACGAGAATCCACTGTCGGGTTACCGTGTCGAGCGCCTGGATTCAAAGCACAATCTTCCTGAGAAGCTTACCACCGCTGAACGGGAAAAACTTGCTCCTACCATTGCAAAGGTTACAGCTCTGCTAGGAAACGGTTTAACTGGTGTTGACCTGGTCAGGTGTTGGGTTTCTTGGTGGATCATCCCTTTGAGTCGCCGCTCCGGCTTAATGTGCACTTATACTGGTGATGTAAAAGATCCACTGCGCCACAGCTCTGCACCATTAACTAATGAGGCAGTAAATGAAATGTTTAAGTCCCTTCTGAATGAAGATCCAGAAGATTGCATTAAAACGGGTCTGGCCCCTTAATGCGAGCTTAACTCGCCACTGGATGTGAGTCTCTGAACTTATTTACCTTTACCTCATTATTCAAACTTTTTACTCAACCTTTGATAACTTTTACAGGCTAAGTCTGATTTTTGGAAAAAGTCATATGATCATGAAGCTGCCAAGAAGGCCATGGCTGCTAAGAAAGCTGCCAAGAAAACCGTCAAGAAGAAGACAACCAAGAAAAAGAAGAAACCAAGCGCCTCTGATCTGCTTAATCTGGATGACACCTCTGAGTCGGAGGTAGCCCTTGACTCTCTTGTCTTGTTTTTCAGTCATCTTATTGACACTGACTATTATCAGGATGACATGGGAGCCAGCCAAGCAGTTGAAGAAGAGGTAACTATTATTTCCTCTGACTCAGAACCTTTCCCAAGACAGAAACTTCGGCGAGTAACCCAGAAAGTAAGGTTTTCACACCCCTTGGCTTATTTAGATCCTCACTTTCTTTTGAAATGACAGCAACACGAGAATCGGCGTCAGACCCGGACCAGCGGAGGTGAAGAATTATCCTCTGGTTTACCGAGCACTCCCGCTCCTCGAAAACGACAAAACGAGGTTCTTTTTTAACCTACTCATTTATCCTGCTGGCGGGTCTTATTTGCCTATCACTTAACTCTGTTGATGACTATTATCCAGGAACTTGCCCGTTCTTCTTCTGGCAACTCATCGCAAACTAAGTTGCCAGCTTTTAAAACTGCCCCTGGGTAATACCACTTAATTTTATTCTGAAGCTCTTTATACTCTTATAGTTATACTGACTTGTCATAACCCATGCAATGGTCAAGAAAAGCCTAACAAGAAGGCAAAGGTGACCAAGCCAATTGAGGCACCTGAAAACTGGAGCGGCAACTCCCTGTACCTGAAACTTCCGACCAACAGCCAGAAGAACCTGCTTCTTACACTCAAGCTGAGATGCATGACCTCTCTGTTGATCAAACCAACATTGACTCTTTAAATACTGAACTGTCAAGCTCACTTAAACCGTCAGAGACTTACGCTGATGACGTTCTGATCACTGGCATTGGTTTTACTGAACCAGGGAACCCAAGTATTTTAGCCAAACATTCTGCCAAGCAAGAAGTCATCGAGAGACGGAAAGTGAGGTTTGATGTCTTCCACTATGCTCAATTGAGCAGTAGTGAAATATTGTCTGGTTATCTCAACCAAGTACACTCCAGCCGCGATTTGGAAATTGAGATGGTGGAACAGATGCACCAGAAATATGAGGTATGTCATCCGGCTTTAAATAAGTTATGTACCTCCTGCCAGACCCCAAGTCTTCTGGTTATGATAAGATTGAATAATGTGTAGACTTAGAAGAATCCATAAGCTTCTGTCATATACTCCCTCTAAGTCCCATTTAAAATTAAATCGGATGTTGAATTAGTCTAACTTAGCATCTGTAGCCCCCAAGGGATGGTTTAATCAACATGAATGAGCCGGTCCTATTTATCACTGTGTAAGAAAGTAGAGTTTAACTGCATAGCCCCCATGAGTCGGCTGAGACTGTTTACAGCACATCTGGCTCATCATTAATAAGATGCAAGCAATATGCATTAGCCCCTAAGTGCCAAGTAGTGTTGCTTGCAAAGTGCTTGGGACTTTATTCATAAGAGCCGTTTCCTAGAAAAATTGCGTTGATAAACATTAGCCCCCAAGTGCCAAGTGTTGTTGCTTGCAAAGGACTTGGGACTTATATAAATGTGCTGATAACTTTGTGCTTCATACATGCTGCTACTGCTGAACTGGAGTCTCAATTGAATGATGCAAAGACTCGGCTGGCGGTTCAGGAAACTGAGACCCGGAAAGCTGAGTCAAAATTCCAGTTTAGCGTGGCTGAGTCGGAAAAGCTGAAGACCAATTTTGAGGTGAAGAAAAAGACTTGGGCTGAAGAGAAGTCTGCTTTAACACAGCGGGATGAGAAAGCATAAGCAGCTCTTCAGGAGGTAACCACTGAGCTCACCGGCTTAAAACACCGTGTATCTCAGATGGTTTCTGCTATCTTCAGTGAGTCACCTTGCTATTCTTCCAACGTGAGCACTTGTCGTAGTAATGTAAACCGCCATCTAACTGATATGTGTTTTCCTCAGGTCCCAGGAGTAGCGACCTTAATCAGGATATGCTTGTTAAGCTCAAGGCGGTCTATACCCTTGTCGAGCAATTCTACACCGGAGCTCAGCGTACCCTTGCTACCATCTCCCCAACTAATCAAGGACCCAACCTGTTAAGTGATGTGTTGAAGAAGCTGTCCATATTACCCACCAGACTTCAAGAAATTAAACGGTCTTGTGCAAGAGCCGGAGCTGTGACAACCTTGAGCCGTGCCAAGGCATGGGTACCAAAGTTAGACCCGACAGATGTGGGCAGTGGGTATACGAGCTTAAAGGAGGATGGGACTTCTTTTGATCAGCAAGACTTCGCCGCCTATGTTAAAGAAATTCGTCCTCATGCAACAGTCATTGCTGAAGAGACCAACCTCTCCAAATATCAGCCGGCTTACGATGCACACAATCAGAAGATGTCTACCCCAATGTATAAAGTGATGGACATGATTCCTTCGATTCGTAAGCACACCTTCGCCCCTGAAATTGACCCATCCAACCTTATCAATGACGAAGCTAAATTCTACGCCTTACGTGTCTTTGATTGGTCAAAACCAAACTTCCAGACGGCGGAGGAGGATGAAGAACCGGCAAGGGATGAACCAGAGGCCTCCAATCATCAAGGCCAAGAAGATTGAACCGCCAGGCGGTTTCGATACTTGATCTTTGAAAAAACACTTGATCTCATTCGGCTCATGAATCCATGTAATAGGGTAGTGAAAACTTGAATCTATCATGCCATCGTGCATGTTTCTGCTTTTGCGCAACACTGTTAACCCGCCATTTGAAAAGATGATCCTTTGATTCTTATAACAGTATTGACTTATGTGAATCAAACCTGCTTATTTTCTTGCGCACAGATAAGTCACAAGTGCCCGGCGGTATGATACCCAATTAAGGCCATTGAGGACGAATAGTCCATAATCAGGGCCGATCTAACAATTATTAAGTAAAATGTCATACCTGTGGTATATACTTAAACTACTGGCTTATCAGCTTCATGCAGTTAGAGGTGTTAGAGCTATAACTCTAAACATGATACTCTGGCAACTTAGAATCTGTCCACCTAACGGGTTGTAGAAACCCAAAGTATGCTTCAAATATGAGCCGTAAACAGGGTAGCTGGGCCCGACTTGCAAAAACTAGAAGGCAGCGAAAAAACCATATAAAGAATACAAATAAGAAATCAGAAAAAATTCGAGGCTTTTGTAGGCTGCCAAGCCAAAATGTCTTCTTCAATGAAACTAGCCTGAGCCATTGGATTGTTCATGCATTCCGTGAGCCTGACTCACAGTGTGCCCAATCGACATTTGAACCCTAGATAAAGTCTGGTCTTGCTCAAAGACTTATCAGGAGTAAAGGGGGCCAGAGTAACAGCATACATCACGGGCCGATTTATCCAAGTTTCAAGGAAGGCGGCTTATGAAGCCTGGATTCATCCTGACTATCTATAAACTGTGCTCTTGCATGACAAGCCGCCGTTTGAACCTTAATCGAGCTCAGATCTTGGTCGAATACGCCGTAAAGACTGATCGTTAAGAGTTCAGCGGGTCAATCAGGATGACCTGATGGAGTTGAAGCAGCTAGTTACAGGTAGGATGATCCGGTCAGAGTTTGTTCTCTTTGGTCGAATACGCCTATGTTTGAACAAACCTGGTCAAGAGGGTAGTAACGTTATGTTCTCTTTGGTCGAATACGCCTATGTTTGAATAGGAAGCCCCCAAGTGACATGCTTACAAGTGTGGCGTTGAGCCGATCAAGAGGGTACCGACAGCTATGTTCTCTTTGGTGAATACACCTATGTTTGAACAGGAAGCCCCCAAGTGATACACCGACGGATCGTGCTTATCAGGGACCTATGTTAGAGTTGTGCTGCACATCCAACTCTCTTTGGTCCCTGAAATTGTGGGCGTCGAGCCTTTTAAATGATGATAAAGACTCAGCTTCGAGGAAGTGAAATTACAGAGGCCCTAAATTGTCAGGGATGCCGGTTTTATTATACTGCTTATAATATATACATCAGGTAACTATGTACATCATGAGAGCCAGAGGCTCAAGTATAGTCGGGCCGAAGATGAGCAATGTTCCACGGCCGACGGGTCTCCTCCTCCGATGTATGTGAGTCCTTGTTGTCTCGAACATCGATAAGGTAGTATGACCCGTTATGTAAATTCTTGCTGACCACGAAAGGTCCTTCCCAAGGCAGTGATAACTTGTGCATATCTATCTGATCTTGGATGATCGGAGCACTAAATCGCCTTCTTGAAAGGTTCTGGTTTTGACCCAGCAGTTGTGATAATGACGTAAGTCTTGCTGATAAATCGCCGAACGAGCTGCCACGAGATCACGCTCCTCATCCAATAAGTCAAGTGCATCTTGACACGCCCTTTCATTGTCAGCCTCAACATAAGCCGCCACTCGGGGTGAATCGTGACGAATGTCACTAGGGAGAACCGCCTCTACCCAATAAACCATGAAAAAAGGAGTGTAACCCATAGACCTGTTGGGGTCGTATTGATGCTCCATAACACTGATGGTAACTCCTCTACCCAACAACCCAGCGTTCTCTGCAAAGGAACCATAAGCCAGGGCTTGATACCTCGTAGAATCTCCTGATTTGCTCGTTCTGCGTGACCATTGGATTGAGGGTGAGCCACGGAGGAAACATCAAGCCGGATATGCTCCCATTGACAAAACTCTTCCATAGCGCCTTTAGAGAGATTAGTACCATTATCCATTATAATGTTGTGTTGAAAGCCAAAACGGAAGATCACCTTCTTCATGAATTGAACCACCGTTGCCGCATCACATTTACTAACCGGCTCTGCTTCAACCCACTTAGTAAGCTTATCAACTGCCACCAAGAGGTGGGTCTTCTTATCCTTGGACCTCTTAAAAGGCCCAACCACATCAAGCCCCCAAGTTGCAAATGGCCAAGTAATTGGAATCATCCTCAATTCTTGAGCCGACACATGAGCTCGTCGTGAAAATTTCTGACAGCTGTCACATCTGCTTACCAAATCCTCAGCATCAGCATGAGCCGTCAACCAATAGAACCCATGACGGAAAGCCTTGGCTACAAGAGATTTAGAGCCGGTATGATGACCACAGTCTCCTTCATGGATCTCTCGTAAAATCTCACAACCTTCTTCAGGAGAGACGCAACGTTGAAACGCCCATGTGACACTGCGGTGGTGCAACTCCCCATTGACAATCATCATTGACTTAGACTGTCGGGTTATCTGTCTAGCCAAGACCTCATCCTCTGGCAACTCACCCCGTGTCATGTAAGACAAATACGAAACCGTCCAGTCATGAATAGCATGAAGAGCCACCACCAATTGCGCCTTCGGATCAGGAACAACAAGATCCTCCTTTGTAGGCAATTTAACGGACGGGTTAAGCAAAATATCTAGAAACATGATAGGTGGCACCGGCTTACGGTGAGACCCTAGCCGGCTTAAAGTATCACCCGCCTCGTTCTTCCGGCGATCAATATGCTCAACTTGGTAGCCCTTGAAGTGACCTACAATGGCATCAACCTCTCATCAATAAGCCGCCATAAGCGGATCCTTAGAATCCCAAGTACCAAAAACTTGCTGAGCCACCAGATCAGAATCGCCAAAGCACCTCACCCGGCTTAAGTTCATCTCCTTAGCCATCCGAAGGCCATGGAGCAAGGCCTCATACTCAGCTGCATTGTTAGTACATGGGAACATTAGCCGGAGAACATAAGAAAATTTGTCACCTCATGGGGAAGTTAAGACAACTCCAGCCCCCGAGCCCTCCAGCTGTCTGGATCCATCAAAGTGAATAGTCCAATATGTGTTATCCGTCTCTTCCTCAGGTGCATGTAACTTTGTCCAATCATTGATTAAATCCATAAGTGATTGGGACTTGATGGCCGTACGTGGCACATATTTTAAATCATGACGTCCAAGCTCAATGGCCCATTTAGCAACCTGGCATGTGGCTTCCCTGTTTTGAATGATGTCTCCTAAAGGAGCAGAGCTAACCATAGTAATTGGATGACCTTGAAAATATTTCTTAAGCTTTCGGCTTGTCATGAAAACCCCATACACGAGCTTCTGCTGGTGTGGATACCTTTGTTTGGACTCGATAAGGACCTCACTGATGTAATAAACCGCCCATTGAACCAGGTACTCCTTGCCTGCCTCTTTCCTTTCCACCACAATGGCTACACTAACGGTCCGGCTATTAGCAGCCACATATAACAACAGAGGCTCTTTATCAATAGCGGCATCAAGCACGGGCGGCTCAGCCAACTATTTCTTCAGATCCTCAAACGCTTGATTAGCAACATCACTCCAAACAAAGTGATCTGTCTTCTTTATCATCGGATAAACGGGGGATAGCCTTCTCACCCAACCGGCTTATGAACCGCCTTAAAGCCGCAATACGACCCGCCAGTCACTGAACATCATTGACACACGCCGGTTTAGCCAAGGAAGTAATGGCTTTGATCTTCTCCGGGTTAGCTTTAGTGCCTCTGTTAGAAACCAGAAATCCCAAGAGTTTGCCTGTTGGTACACCAAAGACACACTTAGCCGGGTTGAGCATCATCTTGTAGACCCGGAGATTGTCAAACCTCTCCTTCAAATCATCAATCAGGGTCTCCTTCTCTCTTGACTTCACCACAATGTCATCTACATAAGCATGAACATTGCGCCCAATCTGATTGTGAAGGCAATTTTGTACACATCGCTGATAAGTCGCCTGGGCACTCTTGAGCCCAAAAGGCATAGACACATAGCAGAAGGCTCCAAACGGAGTAATGAAAGTTGTCTTCTCCTGGTCCTTAACTGTCATCTTGATCTAATGATAACCAGAATAAGCATCCAAAAAACTCAAACGTTCACAACCCGTTGTAGCATCAATGATTTGATCAATACGAGGGAGAGCAAACGGATCAGCCGGACAAGCCTTGTTTAAGTCCGTGTAATCCACACACATTCGCCAAGTGTTGTTCTTCTTAAGCACCAGGGTTAGCCAACCACTCAGGATGGAAAAATTCAATGATAAAATCGGCCGCTAAGAGCTGGGCCACCTCTTCACCAATGGCCTAGCGCCTTTCTTCGTTAAACCGATGAAGAAATTGCTTAACCGCTTAAACTTCGGACCAATGTTAAGAGTGTGCTCAGCGAGTTCCCTTGGTACACCCGCATGCCTGAAGGCTTCCATGCAAAGATGTCCCGATTCTCATGGATGAACTCGATGAGCGCGCTTTCCTATTTTGGATCCAGGTTAGCACTGATGCTGAACTGTTTAGATGAGTCACCAGGGACGAAGGCAATCAATTTAGTATCATCTGCCGACTTAAATTTTAATGAAGGATCATGCTCTGTGGTTGGCTTCTTTAAGGACGTCATGTAAGCCGGGTCAACATTATCCTTGTAAATTTCAGCTCCTGCGTTGCACAAACTGATTCAGCATAAGCCGCATTGCCTTCCTCACACTCTAGGGCCACCTTGCAACTCCCATGCACTGCGATGGTGCCCTTGTAACCCGGCATCTTAAGCTGCAAGTAGACATAACAGGGCCTTGCCATGAACTTAGCATAAGCCGGCCGCCCAAACAGAGCATGATAAGGGCTTTTGATCTTGACCACTTCGAAGGTTAAAGTCTCAGACCTGGAATCATGCTCCTCTCCAAAGGCAACTTCTAATGATATCTTACCCACCGGGTAGGCTGGCTTACCCGGCACGACACCATGGAAGACAGTGTTTGACGGCTTAAGATTTTTGTCAGTCAGTCCCATGCGACAGAAGGTCTCATAATAAAGTATGTTAATGTTGCTACCTCCATCCATGAGTACCTTGGTGAATTTATAGCCCCCAACCTGAGGCGCCACCACCAAAGCCAGGTGACCCGGATTATCAACCCGGGGCGGATGATCCTCACGACTCCACACAATAGGTTGCTCTGGCCACCACAGATAACGTGGCACCGCCGGCTCAACCGCATTCACCTCCCTCTTATGAAGCTTCTGGTCCCCCTTACATAAGCTAGTGGTGAAGACATGATACTGCCCACTATTCAACTGCTTCGGGTTGCTCTGATAACCAGACTGCTGCTGTTGTTGATTCCCCGATTACTCCGCTGATTATAATCACTATGGTTGCCATGGCCTTGAAACCCGGAACTTGAACTGCCGCTGCCATGACCGGGACCATGAGACCCGGACCCGGATCCGCCATTCGGGCCATGGCGGCGCTGGATGGATTCCCTAAAGCTTCTCATTATGTTGCAATCTTTCCACGAATGAGTAGTCGGCTTCTGATCCATCCGTGTTTTGGACACGGCTGATTTAACATTGCCTCAAGGTCGAATCCTGTCCTCGGAGCTGGTTGTCCCTTACGACGCTGGTTATAATTGCGCGCAATGGTGTTAGCCACAAAGTCATCAGCTTTGCGCTTACCGTTGCTGCCTTGATTGGTAGAATTGTATTGTTGTCCCTTCATGCCGCCACTCTTCTTTCCCTTTCTTGATCTTTCATCCTCAGAGTCGGGGTCCTTGGTACCATCAGAGTCGGCATACTTAATAAGAGCCACCATTAGCTCCCCCATGTCGTTGCAATGACGCTTGAGCCGCCCAAGCTTCTGCTTGAGTGGAATGAACCGGCAGTTCTTCTCCAACATCTGAACCGCTGAACCGACGTTGATATTATCTTAAGAATGTATGATGGTCGAGACCCGGAGTACCCAGCTAGTTGTTGACTCGCCCTCAGCCTGAACACAAGAAACCAAATCCACAATCGACATAGGTTGCTTGCACGTGTCTTTGAAATTCTGGATAAACCGGGCTTTTAGCTCTGTCAATGACCCGATGGAGTTAGCCGGCAACCCCTTCAACCAGGTGCGAGCCGTCCCCTCTAACATCATGGTGAAGTACTTTGCATATGCAGCCTCACTAACATCCAACATCTCCATGGTCATTTCATAACCTTCCATCCACGCCTCAGGGGGTTGATCGGCTCTATAATTAGGTACCATACGAGGGCCTTTGAAGCCCTTGGGCAGGTGCTCGTTTCTTAGAGCCGCCGTTAGACACAGCACACCAAAAGCCTTAGAGGTTACACCCACCTCAACTGAAGTTGTCGGTAAACCGGCGCGTGCTAATGAGCCGCCAGCTCGGCCTCCCGACGCGCTCTACCCTGGCCACCAAATCTAGTGCACCGGCCCCATTGCACGCCGGGTCATGTCCATGAGGTTGGTTACGGTGCTGCTCCGTACTCGAGACTGCTGGTGAATCAATGTGCCTACTGTAGCTCCGGCTTGGACGAGGGGTTGAATGAATCCGGTCACGGTAGTAAGAATAAGCCTGTTGTTGCACTAAAGCTGTTTGAAGAACCTCCCTAGTTCTTCGGGTTTCAACCGCCGCCGGAGTCTCACCCTCAACTAGCAAAGCCGCCAATCGCGTTGCCGCAGCAATCATGTTGTCCAAAGGGGTGGAATAGTGACTCGGCGGTGTTACCACGTGTTGAGGCGGGGTGTTGTTCATATACGGAGAACTTGTCATGCGCGGCTGACTCGGCACCCCACCGCCTGGCGCTTCAGTCATCCGATTAACCACCGGCGGGTTACTGGCCCCAGCTCTAGGGGTGTTGAAGAGGTCCCTTGATTCATAAACGGAGGGGAGATGACCCCGATACTTTCTCCTCAAAACTTCGTTCGACGCGTTCTGATCCACCATGAGCCGGTATGAATCTGTTTGAATCTGTTGTGCCTAGGCACTTAAAACGGCTGGCTCTGCAGCCATCCTGGCACTTTATGCTGCTAATTCCGCCTTAGCCTGCGCTATCTCATCACGCAACTTAGCTATCTTTGCTTTGTGCTGCTCCTGGTTGTCTAGGGTTACCTCAACCTCCATCAGAGTCGCCAAAACATCCAATAGATCTGTTAAGACTTGAGCTGGCGGGCGAGCTGACCCACCGGCACCTGCAGTTGTCATCGCTGCCGCACCAGATGTTATAGTCGCGGCGGTTGTCGAGCTGAAAACTGGCTGAGTGCCCGCCATGAAGATCGCCACCCTGTTCGGCGGCTCACGGGAGTCCGGAATACTCTCGCCATCGGAACAACCCCCAAGTCGTCTGTCTTGCAGTTGATACATCGAATTGGTCTTGCCCGTGGACTCATCATCAGAGCAGATTTCTGTCTCACCAACAGACACAGAACCTTCCAACTCAGCCCCGTGGATAAATCCAACAAAGGCACGTCTCACAGCAGGTTGAACTCGGGCGGGTCGTGCACGCTGAGCCGTCTCGACGATGTCAGTGCAGATGTCTGGCTCAGGGCCCGGCTCACCGATCTTGCCGACGAAGACGTGAATTCCACCGAAGGGGACCCGGTACCCGTACTAAATTGAGTCGGTTTCGGGGGCCCAGCCTGCATCGTCGTTGTAGAGCTTGCCGCGACGACTCTTGGTCATCCGGCCAACAGCATATCCCTTAATCCCTTCGAAGCTGCCCTTTAAGAACTCAAAACCACCGTGCGTGAGCCCAACGGTGGGCACCAACTGTCGTGGAAGGACTTAGTTGTGGAGCCATTGCGACGAGGTTAGCTTAAAGGGGTTAAACGGGACAAAAGACATAGAGAGTTTATACTGGTTCGGCCCCTTGCGGTGAAGGTAAAGGCCTACTCTAGTTTGAGGTGGTATTGCTAGGCTTTCGATTACCAGGGAGCAAACACGCTTTGCCTGGCTTTCAACTTGTTGTTTCTCGTCCTAAGCCGTTGCCGGGTCGTCCCCTTATATACATGGGTTGACGCCCTGCGGCCTATAGAGTCCCGGCCGGTTCATACAACATGTCCGGCTCGGTGACTTTATCTTACATGCCTTATATTACAAGTCTACATATACATGGCGGTTTACACTTCAGGGGCCTTAAGCCGCCTTCAAGTTTAGGCCTTTTACTAAGCCTGTCTATGAACCTCCATTGTTAATATCCTCTTGGTCTCTATTTAGATGAACCACCCTAGGGATGACCTGGCCCCTCTTGGGCGGGTCATATCTGATAGTCATATCCCCAACAATCACTTTGACGAACAGCCGGCAATGAGGTTAATTTGACCAGCAAGGTAGAATCTTTTTTGTTTGTGTTATGGTGGTATATAGTGTGCGTCGAAGAGGTGGGAGGGGACTAGCATATATACTATACGTACGCATCCGTGAATAAGTACACCTCACTCAGTGACGGTGTCCTGAACTAGGGGGTACTCACCACGTCATCTCCCGATCTGCTAGTTTGGGACGAGGACCCCCATGGCCGTATACTCATGGGCCAGTTCGGGCAGTTGCCGCATACATGGAAGATTCCACAAGACTTGGTGATCAAGACAAGGACTCCTCCCCACCGGCGTATTCGGCTAGGACTCTTGTTATCCTAGGCCTCTGGTGCATTATATAAACCGAGGCCAGGTGTAACGCCCTCGATGTGGCTATATCTCCCACGTGTCGAAGCACGACTTAGAGGCATAACCGCATTGAAAGCAATGTCGCAAGTGAGGTAATCTTCACACAACCCATGTAATACATAAGGGAAAGAGATACATAGTTGGCTTACAATCGCCACTTCACACAAATACATGAATAAAGCATTACATCATCCAAATACAATCAGGGTCCGACTACGGAACCAAAATAAAAGAAGAACCCCAAATGCGACAAGGTCTCCGATCGACCCCAACTGGGCTCCACTACTGATCAACTAGAACGAAACAACACAAAGGACAAGGTCTTCATTGAGCTCCTCCTGAGCTTGGTTACGTCATCTGCACGGACTCATCGGCACCTGCAAGCTGGTTTGGAAGTATCTGTGAGCCACGGGTACTCAGCAATCTCGCACCCTCGCGATCAAGACTATTTAAGCTTATGGGTAAGGTAAAAGGTATGAGGTGGAGCTGCATCAAGCGACTAGCATATATGGTGGCTAACATACGCAAATGAGAGCGAGAAGAGAAGGCAAAAGCACGGTCGAAAATCTATGATCAAGAAGTGATCCTAGAGCAACCTACGTCAAACATAACTCCAACACCGTGTTCACTTCCCAGACTCCGCCGAAAAGAGACCATCACGGTTACACACGCGGTTGATGCATTTTAATTAAGGTCAAACTTCAGGTTTTCTACAACCGGACGTTAACAAATTCCCATCTGCCCATAACCGCGGGCACGGCTTTCGAAAGTTCAAATCCCTGCAGGGGTGTCCCAACTTAGCCCATGACAAGCTCACACGGTCAACGAAGGAATAGACCTCCTCCCGAGACATTCCGATCAGACTCGGTATCCCGGTTCTACAAGACATCCTCGACAATGGTAAAACAAGTCTAGCAAAGCCGCCCGATGCGCCGACATCTTGATGGGAGATGCACATATCTCATTCTCAGGGCAACACTGGATGAGACATCCTACGAGTAAAACCAGCCCTCAAGTTTCCCCAAGGTGGCCCCACAGTCTAGACAGTTTGCACCAACACTTAGACAAGCACTGGCCCGGGGGGGTTAAAATAAGATGACCCTTGGGCTGGCCTAACCCAAGGGAAAAAGGCTAGGTGGCGAATGATAAAACCAAGGTTGGGCCTTGCTGGAGGAGTTTTATACAAAGCGAACTGTCAAGGGGTTCCCATTATACCCAACCACGTAAGGAACGCAAAATCCGGGAACATAACACCGATATGACGGAAACTAGGGCAGCAAGAGTGGAACAAAACACCAGGCATAAGGCCGAGACTTCCACCCTTTACCAAGTATATAGATGCATTAATTAAATAAGATATATTGTGATATCCCAACAAGTAAACGTGTTCCAACAAGGAACAACATCTCCATGTTCCAACAAGGAACAAACTTCAATCTTCACCTGCAACTAACAACGCTATAAGAGGGGCTGAGCAAAAGCGGTAACATAGCCAAACAACGGTTTGCTAGGACAAGGTGGGTTAGAGGCTTGATTCAACAATATGGGAGGCATGATAAGCAAGTGGTAGGTATCGCAGCATAGGCATAGCAAAACAGCGAGCATCTAGCAAGCAAAGATAGAAGTGATTTCGAGGGTATGATCATCTTGCCTGAAATCCCGCAAGGAAGAAGAACGAGTCCATGAAGAAGACAAACGAACATAGACGAACGGGTCCTCACAAACGCGACGTTACCGGAACCAACCCGAAGAAGCACACCAGAAAAGAAGCACACAACATAGTAAACAACCAACACATGAACATGGTATGATATGCGGGATGCGGTATGCGATGCATATGCACGATTTGACAAGGAATGCATGAACCTGGCCTAAACTTGGAAAACCAAGTGTGCCACTGGAAAGATGGGATGAAATCGCTTGAAAACGATATAAAGAACGCCGGAATCGGAGTTACGGTTTGGAAATGGCAAGCGATTCAAATATGACACCGGTCTGCGATTTACAGCAAGTAGCCATCTAAATGAAATGAGATGAACATGCTACAACACTCAAACATGACAAAAAAATACATGGCAGGGATGCATTCAAGATGCTTAACAAAAATCTAGCACTGAGCTATGGCTAATTCATCCATTAACAGGTTTAAACAAGCATGGCAAAAATGCATATGGTAAACAGATTTCAGACTTAGTGAAATTAACACTTGTCTGGAATTTCAGATCAGATAGCACTCTTTGGAGCAACAAAACTACATGCTACAGGACCTGAACATGGCAAAGTAAAACATGGCATGGAGCTACTCAAAAAGCTTAACAAAAGTCCCTTAGTGACCTTGAGCCAAAAGGGATCAGAAAACACATTTGCAAGCATGTGAACATGGCAAAACGTAATCAGTTTCCAGACTTAGTGAAAACTGGAGCATGCTGAAAACAGATATCAAGTAGGCATGTTTACGAGCTCGATGCACTCACTACAGAGCAAGTCATGACAATCTAAGCATGTACCCATCAAGAATACACAAAATGCAAGCTAGACATGGCAAGAACAATAGCATAGCATGCATGGATCAACTACAACATCATCGGCAAAATCGCTAACAAGTAGACAATCTGCCCAGATTCACGAAATGACAAAAGTAGAGCTCGATTGACTCAATCTAGGGTGCTCCATAATTGCAAACAAAGACATGGATGGATAGAGCACTACAATATTAACAAAACTTCCTTACTGATTATCCTCAAAAGAGGCACGGATCACTAGGAAACAACATGAACATATGGCATAATGAGATAAACAGATCAAGGACTTAGTGGAAATGCTAAGTCCCTGAAATCAGCATTACCAAGTGCCTCACTTTGCAAGCTTGTGCTAGTCACCACACACATGACAAAAATACATGGGTTGCACCTCTAGATAGATGGCAAAACCCTTAACGAAACATATGTAGAGCTCATGGGCATATCATGCACACAATAATCATGGCAAAAATGACAAATATCTAAATGGAGCAGCAGATCTGACAATTAACTCAAGTAGCACTCTTCTAATAGCATTTCGGGCATCAAGATGACCTCAAATGAAAACGATGTAATGCGATGAAACGATGTACTCTCTGAGAAGAACATTTTGATATGCTATATGCTTAAATCGGAGTTACGGATGCGGAGTTACGACATGATGAATATGGGCATATGAAACGTGGGAAACTCGGAAACCGAGGTAAAAGTCAAAGGTGTGGAAACCAAGGTTCGCCGGCGCGGTTCTCGCCGGAGACGGCGGGGAGAGAGATGGGCCTCGCCGGAGATGGCCGATCCGGGCCGGATCTCGCCGGATCCGGCCGGATCCCGGCGCGGGGCAGTGGAGGAAGGCTGCCGGCGGGGTCGGTGAGCGGCGCGGCGCTCATCGCCGGCGATGGCCGGAGCTGGAGGAGGCGGTGGCGCGCTCCGGTCAGGAGGTAGGCGGGCGGCGCGGCGGCTAGTCGACGATGACGGGGCGGCGGAGACCGAGCGCGGCGCGGGGAGGCGAGCCTCGGGCGGCGGCGGCGCATCAGCGAGCGGTGGCCGGCAGAAAAGGTCGGCGGTGGCGCGGGGTCGCCGGTAGGAGAAGCTCCGGTGGCGGGAGCGGCGCTGGGGCGCGGGCCGAACGGGCGAACGGCGGCGACGGCGCGGGCTCGCGCGGGCCCGATCCGGGTCCCGCGGGCCGCGCGGTGGTGGGAGGAGAGAGAGGGTGAGCTGGCGCGCCCCGATTGGTTGTGGCCAGCGGCGGAGGTGACGTGGCGAAAGCTGATAGGGCAGAGTGACGTGGCCGGGCAGGGTGGACATGTCCGGCCGCCGGGCGGACGTGTCCGGCGGCGCAGGGAGGACGAAGGTTAGGGTTTGTACCGCGAATATTTCAGAGGGGATCACATATATATAGGTAGAGGGAGCTAGGAGAGTCCAAATGAGGTGCGGTTTTCGGCCACGCGATCGTGATCGAACGATCGAGATGATGGAGGAGGTTTAAGTGGGTTTTGGGCCAAAATGGAGGGGTGTTGGGCTGCAACACACACGAGGCCTTCTCGGTCCCTCGGTTAACCGTTGGAGCATCAAACGAAGTTCAAATGGTACGAAACTTGACAGACGGTCTAACGGTAGTAAACCAAGGCCGCTTGGCAAGTCTCGGTCCAATCCGGAAATGTTTAATCCCCACACACGAGAAGAAGGTAGAAATGACCACCGGAGGAGAACGGAGCGCCGGTATGCAAAACGGACAATGGGGAAAATGCTCGGATGCATGAGATGAATATGTATGCAAATGAAATGCACATGATGACATGATATGCAATGCATGACACGCAAGCAATGACAAGGCAACAACAGTGAATAACTGAACGACACCTGTCATATCGGTCTCGGGGCGTTACACCAGGCTAGTCGATAGATCATATACAACAATCATACCATAGGCTACCTTCTAGGGTTTTAGCCTCTATGATCTCGTGGTAGATCAACTCTTGTGCTACCCATATCATCAATATTAATCAAGCAGGACGTAGGGTTTTACCTCCATCAAGAGGGCCCGAACCTGGGTAAAACATTGTGTCCCTTGCCTCCTGTTACCATCGATGATAGACGCACAGTTCGGGACCCCCTACCCAAGATCCGCCGGTTTTGACACCGACATTGGTGCTTTCATTGAGAGTTCCGATGTGTGATCGGCAAAAGGATCGATGGCTCGTCTGCAGGTCAACTGTGATGCCGGCATCTTCGTCGCCGGCTTGACTGGTCGCCTTGGCTCGACCGAGGACCGTGCTCCATCTCCGATCATCATGTTCGGACAAGGGCCTTCATCAACATCAACTCCGATCTCTATCAAGATCATGGAGGAATCATCCACGGAGCTCGGGGGCTCAACGTCAACATTGTCGTCGGGCAACCGTACTGTTTTTTCGAACAACAAACTTGTATCTGCTGCCACCACCTCTTAGAGGATCGCTTTGATGATTCCTTTGGTGGAATTGTGCGGAATTGAGTCGACAACAGCCATGCAAAATTTTGTCGAGTTCTGATGGAGGAATCTCCGACAATCTATGATATACCGGAGCCCTGTCAAATTTGGACGGGAATCTGGACGAGTTTAGGGCGTGGTCTCCAGAGCCTAGCTCGGAGGTCCTTTGGAAGATCCAACCGTTCATCTACTGCGGAATTCCCATATCTACCACCCCTCCAAATTTCAGCTCGATCCGACGGTTCAAACTCCGGGAACCCTCCGATGAGTGGATCAATTTTCGGATCCGTTTTTTGCGCGAATACTGATCCGACCCGAATTCATGTTTCTTTATGAACGTGACATTGGACAACTTTTTTAGAGGAATTCTCTTCTAGGGTATTATGCGTTGTTTTTAAACACGTGCCCGTAAATTTTTAAGCCTCCCCTGAGGTCGCCTTCATCATCATGTTGGTGTCAAACCAGTCCGGCGATATTGCTCCAAGGCTGCCGACCTGCGCTACACACGTCGTCACTTTGTTGAGGCGAGCTCAACTTCTTCAGATCATCATCTCGGCAAGCCGAACAAGAGCCCGGCATCGCGAAGGATAAATCATCACCAACATCTCCGCCCCACGGATTACACGAAGCGGGCATACCGGCATTGCCGCACGGTCACTTCATCAAGCCGGCATCGACCACGTCACGACCTGCATCGGTAGGGCCGCACTATTGCTTCTTCAAGCTGGTGTCCATCATGCCGACCTACTTCGACTCATCGGCTGACATTGATGCTTTGACATCTCGGCTGGACCAGGGGCTTCGCCATCTCTTCATCAACCTACTCCGGAGACTTCGGCGTCACTAGCCGACCAGCTCCGTCACGTTAGCTGGACCGAGGGCTTTGCCTCGGCGAGCCAACCCTTGCCAGTATCGCCATACCGTTGCTTTATTGCCCATCAGGCAATGGGTGTGCGGATCGAGTCCCAATTTTGGGAATCACCTTTCTTCGGATTGCTACAACAAATAAATCAGGTGCTATTAATCCTAGTATTTTTTGCTTGTTTGGGTTTATTTTCCAAGGAATTATTACCCTGTTTTGTCCATCATTTGTACACAGGTCTATCAAATGATGGCCGCATTAACGACGGTCACGTGGTGTTCGGTCAGTTTCCGTACATAGTCCGGCGAACGCCGCATCCGGAACTCGGACCGACCTGTGAATTCAGTCTTTGCCACGCCTTTACCGCATCACGCCGACGCCCTGCATCGACATTGACTTCGGCGCCAGGCCATATTTCTTTTATTACTCACTTTGCATAAATTATTTATTATGCAACGATTTTTTTAATTATTATTAGTACTATTATCTCCGGTTTGCACTATTTTTTGTGCACAGGAAAATGATCTGGGGACTTCGTCGTCACTCTGCCGGTCTGCATTGACCGTGCTATGTCACCACTTCGGCGTGTAGAGCTCTCCGCTCCGCCACCTCGGGACCGGCTTGGGGGATGGAACCTTGTCCCGCATCAAGCTCGGACCGCATCATCGATGCCGAACACATTAACCAGCTAAGTCGCTTTCATGCTCAAAGTTTTAATTTTTAACTTGTGTTCGGTTCGACCAAGCATTATACTTTTTTGGAAAAAAGTATCTTGTAAAAAAATTCCTTGTCCAAACTTTGTTTGTGACACACATATTCAAATACCCCGTTTATTTGGGGGCTTCCTTTATGAAGCTTTTCCTCTTGCATATGATTATACTTGTACGGCTTCGTTCCTTGTTCGTGTATTACGCCACAATATGCACCATATTGACTTAAGCGATTTGCAAGCTGGGTTGCCTGGCTCCTGTGCTTACCCCTATGTTCCCGATCGTTCGGCTAGGGAGTAAAGGGAGCACCTCTGCGATTGTCACGACCGGGTCCTCCGAGCTTTGACCTCAGACTGGGTGAAGCCGAAAGCTAGCGCTCTTATTGTTTTCAATCATGGTCGGCACACAACGGAACTCATGAGTACAAAAAATCTATTGCACAAGTCTCATAGCAATAATGAGCACCGAAGAAAGGTATCGGTGGGGGTACTATTTCCTTCGAAGATGCTTCTTACATTTCGTCTGTAATATAGCATAAGTTCCCTGAGCGCGCTTTGTCTGTTACAGCCTTATGGCCCGGTTGCCTGGTTATCGGAAACACTGTCGATATTCTCGACAGGTGGAGTACCTATCACTTTTCGGTCCTTGACCGAAGAGGGAGAAGCCGACGGTCGGTTAAGACTTGTTTAAAGTTTGGTTGAACAAAGATATGATATTAGTACTTCGGTACATACAATCATTATACATAAAATTATTTTACCCAAGTCACTTGGGGGCTCTTAAATTTATATGAGTCATTTTATAATAAGTGTTCTTCTTCTTAGTTGTTGCAAAGTTTTTATTACTATTATTATTCATCACTCCTTTTTTCGACACGAGTGTGTGGTCACTAGCCGGGGAGCCTAATTTCTCTCTCAAAGCTGCTAGATCTTAGTTTGCTAAACTGGCCTAATGAGAAGTACTCCGCCTTCGGGATAGGAGGTTGAAGCCGTAGGCTGACCCGCTTGAAGTCTTGAGATAGGATGTGACATGTTAAAGCACAACAGAAGCACTTTTTTCTAAGACCAATTTTCGGATTGGCACCGAACACTTGATCTTGTTCGGACGTCAAGTTTTTACTGACGTTTTTTGGTTTTCCAAGCTTATGACACTTTTAAACTATTTGTGTGTTTTCAGCACAAGTCTCACAGTGCAACGCCGGACACCTTTAGAGATTCGGCAAAAACATTCTCAGATATTGCTATATATGCATTGGTTTCGAATTGTGTCTTCGGTCAATAGTTGGGTTGCCCGGCTCCTGTGCTTGCCTCCTACGTTCCGCTTTGTTCGGCTAGGTGTGCAAAGGGAGAACCACTGCGATTGTGCTTCCAGCTCACATGGTTAAGCACCTCAGTGGAGAAAGCCGAAAACTGACTGTCACAATAAGCGTAAACTGGTCAGCGATCCGATGACGGTGTTAAATGACGGGCCATTCATAACAATGGCCGAAGTGTTTACGGCTTGACCTCGACTGTCGCCGAACACTACCGGGGGCTATTAACTGGCCTCCCAAACTAAATCCTCGATATTTTGCTCTTACATTAGAGCTGAGGTTTCATGATCATGCTTAGCATGACAACCCAAAGAAAGGAACCGATAGCGGGACCATTTTCTTTGGAAGACATTTCTTGTGTTAAACAGTAATATAACATATCTTTCTACGTACCTTTGTTTATAAAACCGTATGGCCAGATTGCCTTCTTTGTCGTAAATCTTTGCCCTCATAAAGGCCTTATAAAGTAGGACAAACACTCCTCGGCTACTAGCTGAGGAGGTGGAAGCCGATGGTCGGTCAACAAAGTTTTGTACAATGCGGATCCGAGCATTAATGATGTAAAGTACTTGGATACATAGAGTCATTACACATAAATTGTGATTTTACTATGGATATCGATCCTTAATTCGGCCACCCATGCCCGCATTAAGGCTCGGGGGCTACTGGGCTTCGGGCTTATTATTTAAAAATATTAAAGGGGCACATCGATCCCCTGATCTGCTGTTGCCACCCGACCAGTGTCTCAGGGGCTACTGCATTGCCTGTTCAATGCAGAAAATTTTAAGTGCAATACAGTTGCCGAGGAGATTTTGATCCTCAGGTTGGTCGGCCGCACCCAACCTGAGTCTCGAGGACTGAGCACGCCTCTTTTTGTGTCCCGAAGTATTCTGCCGAGCTAGGACTTGATCCTCAGGCCGATTTTCCAAATCAACCTGAGTCTCAGCGGCTACTAGGATCAGCGGTCTTACGTCATCCTTCAGGTGCATCTCGGGTTTTAGACTGATACGCACCTTGAGGGCTACTGGCTATGTATCTCGGCATAGAATAAATTGCACCAATAAAAATATTGACAAAAAATCGTCCCACAATTGGGGTGGTGCACCACCTCAGAAGCAATCTGGCATAAAGCTCGGGCGCTAGTGGCTAGCTCCATAGAGGGCATTTCCGGCATTAAGCTCAGCTAAACTCCTTCAACTTTTTTGAACCAAGGTGATATGACACCTCAGATATAGTCCGGCGTTGGAGTTTGGACACAGTCCGGCGTTGGAGCTCGAATATATTTCAGTGTTGGAGATCGGATATATTTCCACGTTGGAGCTCGAAAATAGTCCGGCATTGGTGCTCGGCTGCAAAAACTACCTCGAATACAGTCCGGCGTTAGAACTCGGATGCAAGAGTGAAAGTGCGTTATATCGAGTAGAGGGGGGGTGAATAGGCAATTTTTATGAAAGTCTTCAAAACGTGGAAGTTTCGAAGACAAACGATAGAAATAAACCTATTACCATGCAGCGGAAGGTAGACTACACTAGGCAAACCTGTTGGAAATATGCCCTAGAGGCAATAATAAAAGGATTATTATTATATTTCCTTGTTCATGATAATTGTCTTTTATTCATGCTATAATTGTGTTATCCGGAAATCGTAATACATGTGTGAATACATAAACACCAACATGTCCCTAGTAAGCCTCTAGTTGACTAGCTCGTTGATCAATAGATAGTCATGGTTTCCTGCCTATGGACATTGGATGTCATTGATAACGGGATCACATCATTAGGAGAATGATGTGATGGACAAGGCCCAATCTAAACATAGCACAAGATCGTATAGTTCGTTTGCTAGAGTTTTTCCAATGTCAAGTATCTTTTCCTTAGACCATGAGATCGTGTAACTCCCGAATACCGTAGGAGTGCTTTGGGTGACCAAACGTCACAACGTAACTGGGTGACTATAAAGGTATACTACGGGTATCTCCGAAAGTGTCTGTTGGGTTGACACGGATCAAGACTAGGATTTGTCACTCCATGTGACGGAGAGGTATCACTGGGCCCACTCGGTAATGCATCATCATTATGAGCTCAAAGTGACCAAGTGTCTGGTCACGGGATCATGCATTACGGTACGAGTAAAGTGACTTGCCGGTAACGAGATTGAACGAGGTATTGGGATACCGACGATCGAATCTCGGGCAAGTAACGTACCGATTGACAAAGGGAATTGTATACGGGGTTGTTTGAATTCTCGACATCGTGGTTCATCCGATGAGATCATCGAGGAGCATGTGGGAGCCAACATGGGTATCCAGATCCCGTTGTTGGTTATTGACCAGAGAGCCGTCTCGGTCATGTCTACATGTCTCCCGAACCCGTAGGGTCTACACACTTAAGGTTCGGTGACGCTAGGGTTGTAGGGATATGTATATGCAGTAACCCGAATGTTGCTCGGAGTCCCGGATGAGATCCCGGACATCACGAGGAGTTCTGGAATGGTCCAGAGGTAAAGAATTATATATATAGGAAGTGCTATTTCGGCCATCGGGACAAGTTTCGGGGTCACCGGTATTGTACCGGGACCACCGGAAGGGTCCCGGGGGTCCACCGGGTGGGGCCAGCTATCCCGGAGGGCCCCATTGGCTGAAGTGGGAAGGGATCCAGCCCAAAGTGGGCTGGGGCGCCACTTCCCCTAGGGCCCATGCGCCTAGGGTGGGGGAAACCCTAAAAGGGGGCGCCCCCTTGCTTGGGGGCAAGCCCCCCACCCCTTGGCCGCCGCCCCCCTAGGAGATTGCATCTCCTAGGGCCGGCGCCCCCCCAGGCCCCCCTATATATAGTGGGGGGGATGGAGGACCTCTTACCTTTGCCTTTGGTGCCTCCCTCTCCCTCTCCAACACATCCTCCTCCTCCATAGAGCTTGGCGAAGCCCTGCCGGAGTACTGCAGCTCCATCACCACCACGCCGTCGTGCTGCTGCTGGAGCCATCTTCCTCAACCTCTCCTTGCCCCTTGCTGGATCAAGAAGAAGGAGACGTCACGCTGACCATACGTGTGTTGAACGCGGAGGTGTCGTCCGTTCGGCGCTAGGATCTCCGATGATTTGGATCACGTCGAGTACTACTCCCTCATCCCCGTTCTTTGAACGCTTCCGCTCGCGATCTACAAAGGTATGTAGATGCATTCGATCACTCATTGTTAGATGAACTCATAGATGGATCTTGGTGAAACCGTAGGAAAATTTTTGTTTTCTGCAACATTCCCCTACAAAACCATAGTCAAGTATTCAATGAAGTGAAAGCACAATGACTAATAGCAGCAATGTAGTAAGGATCAGGTAGGAAGATATTATGAAGCCAAACAGAACACGCAGTCACTCAGTGAAGACAAAAGATAGTGCAATCATACAATGACTTCACAAGGACCAACAGTAAGTAAAGGGAAGGGAAGGATGAAACCAGTGACTCGTTGAAGACCATGATTTTTTGGACCAGTTCCAGTTGTTGTGACAACTTTACGTCTGGTTAGGGCGGCTAGGTATTTAAACCTGAGGACACACAGTCCCGGACACCCAGTCCTGAACACGCAGCTTAGGACACCCAGTCCTCACCGTATTCCCCTTGAGCTAAGGTCACACAGACCTTGCCCAATCACTCTGGTAAGTCTTCAAGGTAGACTCCCAAACCTTCACAGACTTCGTTCACCGGCGATCCACAATGTCTCTTGGATGCTCAGAACGCGACGCCTAACCGGCTGGAGGATTCACAGTCCTCAAGTGTAATAAGTCTTCAGATCACACAGACAAGAAGACTTAAGTGATGCCCAACACTCTTTGGCTCTGGGTGGTTAGGGCTTTATCCTCGCAAGGAATTCTCTCTCAAAGGCTTCGAGGTGGGTTGCTCTCAAACGACAAAAGCCGTACTCTAACTCTAAGCAGCCAACCGTTTATGGTTGTAGGAGGTGGGCTATTTATAGCCACTAGGCAACCCGACCTGATTTGTTCGAAATGACCCTGGGTCACTAAGGAACTGACACATGTTCCAACGGTTAGATTTCAAACACACACGGCAACTTTACTTGGGCTACAAGCAAAGCTGACTTGTCCGACTCTAGACAGATTCGCTCTCATAGTCTTCACTCGAAGACATAGGTTTTGGTTAAGCATCACTTCAGTCATTCTGACTGGTTCTCTTGGACCCCACTTAACAGTACGGTGGTTCCTATGACTCAATAAAGAAGAAAAGGAACTACGAAAGATCTGAGTCTTCGAGCTCCATAGGCTTCATGCGATGTCTTCTCTTGTCATAGTCTTCAATGTGAATATCTTCATATACCATCTTTGACATCAATGTCTTCATACATTTTTAGGGGCCATCTCTGGTAGGAAAACCGAATCAATGAGGGACTTCTACCTGTGTTATCCTTCAATTCTCACAAACACATTAGTCACTCAACTAGGTTTGCCGTCAATACTCCAAAACCAACCAGGGGTGGCACTAGATGCACTTACAATCTCCCCCTTTTTGGTGATCGATGACAAACTAGTTGAAGTTTTCAACGGGGAATATAATATGTGAAATTGTAAAGGAATTGTCTTCATTAGTTGCAAGGGCTCCCCCTGAAGATGTGCATATAAGTAATTTGCTTTTGGAATGCAAATGCACATGGCAGGTTGTACTCGTGGAGATCCTCTTCAACTTATGATGACAGTTCATTATGCATGTGAAGGTATGTGAAGATAATGACATGCATAATGGAAAATGGACGTCTGCAAAATGATCTAAGTGCGGAATTTATCGTCGCACATGCGGAATTTATCGTCGCGTCACGAAGTAGCAAATAAGTAGCAGACGACCATCGAGTTTAGGTGTTACAACTCAAAGAACCAAATGTATCAAAACGAGAGTTGTAAACACGAGGCAAAATATAAAGCAACCGCCCATGTGGACCCACTTGAAGACTATCAAACTCATATGTTTCTCCCCCTTTTGTCAGTAAGGACCAAAAAGGTTTGAAGACATAGAGCATCTACTCGTTCCCATGAAGAGTAGGTGAAGCAGCAGGGTCGTCGGTGGTGTTCGGCGGTGCAGAAGAACTTGGAGCAGTGTCGAAGCGTGCTGAAGGAGGTGGCGGTGAAGTAGCATCGTCTTCGTCCTCGATCACTCTGGCATTCACAGTTGTAGCAGAGGAAGAGAACTCAGAGTCTTCAAGAGATGGAGTTCGTCGCAGCACTGCCCTTCGAGGAGGTGTGGAGTCAAACTTGAAGCGTTCAGAGAAGCCATCCTCTTGAAGATCATCTTCAGAGCACATAAGCGTCAGCCCTTTCCATGTGCGTCAAGAGGTTTCATGGGCAACAAAGGCATTCTTGGTGGCAAGATTGCGAATGCGGTTGACATCCACCAAGAGGCTTTGCATTTGGCGCTTCAGCCAGTCATGATGTCTATCCTGTTTCTGATGAAGAGCCACAAGAAGCTCTCGGTCGTTGAGAACACGAGATCGCTTCTTGGGCCGTTGGCCAATAGTGCTTTCGGTGGCTTTAGTAAGGGCGCGATGAGGTGCACGTGTAGTTCCAGCCAGAGGATAAACATGGGTGACTGCTTTAACTCCTTCAATGTTCTGAGAGAAACTTTGATGCTCCGCATTCTGAAGACTAAGAGGCTCCTTGGCAGGCTCAGGATAAATGGCTTCAACGGACATATCCATATCAGGCAGAAAGATCCGATGATTGCGAGCAGATGGCTGATATGAGATAGCGGAGTGGAGTTCAATCAGCCACATTATCCATGGAGCGTAGAACTTCAAGCCAAAAAGATCAGAGCCTGATGCAGCAAGTTGGCGGATGAAGAAGTCATGTGCATTGAAGCATTTGCCATGAAGAATATAGAAGACCAAAGTCTTCATTGCACCTTCTAGCTTGGCATGTGGAGAATGTCCTTTGATAGGCCAGAGAGTTCGCCTTATGATGTCATAAATAGTCCTTGGCAGATACTCAAGGTCTTCAACAAGGAACTCCTTAGGATATGCAACATCTTGTGGCAATGGCTTCATCATACTGAGCATCTGATTCATGTTTGGTTCAGGCTTCTGAAAGATGCTCTCCATAGCTTCACTGTGAAGCTGACAGCTAGGTTCATAGAGATCGCCAGGAGTGGGCAGACCAGTGAGCTCAATGATATCAAAGGCTTTGGCTTCGTGATGAATATTTCCTGTCATCCACTCCAGGACCCAAGTCTTCGGGTCTCTGTTGTACCCACGGATGTGAAGTGTGGCATAGAATTGGAGCAGCAACTCTTCATTCCAGTGCTCTTGGTCGGTGACAAACGGCAGCAATCCAACCTCTTTGAAGCAATCCAGAGCTTCTTCCAGACAGGGCAGACCAGCTATTGCTTCGATGTCAAGACGCTTATGTGGGAAGATGTGACCTTGATTGTACAGAATGTAGGAGTAATAGCTTCGCTGCGGATAGCTCCAGAACCGATCAGAAGATATTCTTTCCCTTGAGTAGGGGTTCTTGGAGCTATTGAAGAAAGTGTTGTCTGCTTTGAAGCCGTTGACATTGAAGGATCCAGGTGCTGATGCAGGACCTGGAAACCTGGGTAATCTTGGGATTGGCTTCTGTACCTGAGGCCTGTGCTCAACATGATAGTCAAACTGAGGACCAGCAGCAGGCGTAGGAACAGAAGCAGTAGTATCATTGGCTTCGCTGACTTCTGGTGATTTTGTTGGTGTAGGCTCCACATTGGCTTCAGTCATGACAGCGTCAGTGGCGTCGGTGGCAGCCTCAAGATTCTCAACCTCCACTTGATGAGCTGGAGGGTCGGTCATAGTCACGTTCTCCTCGAGAACAGCTTCTTGGTGAGACGGGGGTGTAGCAGCTCTTGGGGTTTCTTCTTCATCGGCTGATGCAGCCAGAATGTCTTCAGCAACATTAGCTTCAGACTCAGGGACTGGAGGCCTTGGTCCTTTGTGAAGCCTGCGTAACACTGGCGACACCTGTGGAGTTGGAGTTGGCTGGGCCTCAAAGTCATCTTCCTCTTGTGCTTGTGGGTGATCAGCCCATGATGCATCCTGAGCAATTGGTGTCAGAGGACGACCAATGCTGATGAGTTCGTTGTGCGTTAGCACAGGCGATGATACCTGTTGGTGCTCGATCTGGGGAAGAACTGCATCATCTTCAACATGGTCATGGTGACCAATGTCTTTAGCAGCGGTGGGATCAGCTGCTGGAAAGTCTTCAGCTTCATGAGCCTCTGTGGAAGCAGGCTCATGGACAGTCAGTTGGCGCTCTTGATGTTCAGCGTCAGGGCGAACCATGGAGATGGGTTCAACAATCAAGGGCTCTGTGGGAGCAGCCCATTCCTTCTTGGTCTTCCGCTTCTTCTTGGAGGGAGCAGTAGTAGAGGCTTTAGGATGTTTCCTCTTTCTGGCTTCAGCCTCAGCAGTCCTCGTCTTCTTCAGTTCTGAAGCGGTTGACCTGGCCTTTGGCTTCGAGCCAGTCATGCTAGTTGGGAAGACAATGGGATCTGCTTCCTGCCTTGGTGCGTCGGGTACGGCCATAGCGGGCTTCTTCTTCTTCATTGCAGCCATCCTGGGGCCGATGCCAGGACGCCCAAGGGCCTTGCGCTTCTCAACCTCATTGTAGGCTTGCACACACTTGTCAGCCAGGCTCTTCATGCGCTCACGAGAACCTTGAGCTTCTTCACACTTCTTGAGAAAGGCTTCTTTGAGCTCGTGCAGCATGATCTTGAAGTTCTTGACCTCTTGCACACTGAGCTTGGCCATATGCTTCTTGAACTGAGCTTTTTCAAAGTCAATCTTTTGCTTCAGTTCGACGAGGCGCTGAGCTAGAGCTAGCTTTGAAGCAATGGCGCCATGGAAGGCGACACTGAGGGCAATGGGAAGTTGCAGGTCTTCAAAGCTGAGGTTGGGCGTGTCAAACCACTCATCAATGAAGTCGTGGATGATTGCCACGTCAAAGAGAGGCAAATTGTTGAAGATTTCTGCTTCTTCTTTGCTCTTGATCAGTTGCTCAAGAGCATCATCTGCAAGATCTTCATCACTGGACAAATCAATGGCATCGTTGCGCAGAATAGCAGCAGCTGTCAGTTCTTGGCCGGTGTGTGGCAGAGGCATCTTGACCTTCTGGGGCTTGGAGATGCATGGCAAATCTTCAGACTGCACACTGTCTTCAGGAGGTGAAGTGGCCAGTGGTTTCGCCCGTGAGATTTTTGGTGCAGAGGCAGGCTTTGAAGCTTTTGGCTGCTTCGGTTTCTTTGGCTTCGACGCTGTAGGCGCTTCATCTGAGTCAGCGTCATCTGCAGGCTCATTCACGGCTGTCCCTTGAACCATGATATTGGTGATGAGACCTTCAAGGTTGTAGAAAGGACCGATGACATTGGGTTCTGCATCGCGTGTGCTGTCAGCCCGGGGAGCAGAAGGACCAGGGTTGAAGTCTAGTCCCAATGACTTCTTGTTTTCCTTGGCCGATGCCTTTGCGTGCTGGAAGTTGCGCCTGAAGAGATTATCGTCACGACACCATAGCAATGATGATGGGTCAGCATCTTCAGGCTGAGGTCCACGGACCATACACGAATAGAAACCCTGAGCAATAGCTTCAGCTCTGTTCTTGGGTGGAAGGCCTCGGAAGAGAATATCACCCCAAGGACTTTTGATAGCACTCTTCTCAGCATATTCCTTGGTCACGAATCTGTATTTGTACCACTGTTCTGCCCAATATCTTCGAATCCACTGGATTCGGGTCTTGCGCTGATTATAATCCTCTTCAGGATCTGTCTTGTAAAGCTCTGAGAGGTCATCAGGCAAATCTCTTGATGTTCCCCCACGATGTTGTTTGCCTCCCTTCCTTGTAGATTTCTCTGTAGCCATGAACTTTAAACTGAATGGCTTCAACACGTTCAAAGGCTTCAGAGGCTTTCGCTTGCTGGACAAACAGGAACTGGCTTCGGCAGAATTTATATGATGCTGTAAGAATTCCGCAAATGAATGCAGACTATG
Organism: Triticum dicoccoides; assembly: GCF_002162155.2. Taxonomy (NCBI): domain Eukaryota; kingdom Viridiplantae; phylum Streptophyta; class Magnoliopsida; order Poales; family Poaceae; genus Triticum; species Triticum dicoccoides. Next base: position 406,935,156 of record NC_041384.1, read on the forward strand.
AGAACCAAGGGATTCTCCCACGGACATGTACCTGTGACAGCATTAAGGTGCGAGGGAAGGGGAAGAGGTCATATGCATTCTCAGAAGATTTTGAAGATAAATCAATTTAGAAGACATTGACCTCATCGTGTGAAGACATTCACTCATAGATAAGGAGTTGGTTCCAGATTTGTACGAATCCATGGATCAGTACAAGTGAGGAATCTAACTACTTTGTGAAGTACAAGTGAATATACTAGGCATATTATGAGATGCAGTATGAAAGAGATCCAACTTGTGTGAACAGAAACTGCTTGTGGTAGAAAGTGACGAAGCTATAGGATCAAAGGGGCCGTAAAAAGGAAGTTTTATTTACCACACGAAGAACTGCTAGACGGGGTGGAAGAGGAGGCCGAGCAGTTCGATCGTCCGTGCCCTAACTTGGCGACGGAGGACACCTACGGCGACGGCGGAGAAGACGATGTCCGCGGTCGGCGTGAAGACGGCGTCGAAGAGGTTGCGGCAGCTAAGCGCTTCGTCGCCGGCGTCGTCGAGGGCTAGCGGTGGCGCTAGGGTTCGTGCGAGAGTGGAAGAAGAGATAATGACTATGGTGAGGCGTATATTTATAGGGACAGGGGCGGCTCAGTGTTATTACACAGGTGCCCCTCGCGATTCATATCTGAGGAACACGTGGCCATCATGCAGCATATCGGGGGTTGTCCACATCCCACGCACGCCTGGATTGTCGGGTGGTCGTTCCCACTTCTCCGGGTTTCAGGTGAGGGAATTAGCATTGAAAGCGGACTTAATGTTTGTCTCTGTATCTTCTGCTGACAAGGACACAGAGAAGACATTTGACAGGTTCAAAAGAATGCATATGATTTGGAGAGATAGAGTTTGAGTTAGAAAGCATAGAGAGGTTAGGGTCCGATCACATTCACTTAGTTCAAAAGATTCAACAAGAAGACATAGCTATAAGTGAATGCTGTAGAGGACAGAACACCAGTATATATATATATAATCAACACAATGAACATAATCATGAAGACATGTTGAGATTGAAGCCAAACCAAATGTGAAGACATAGCAAATGTAACGCCATGAGTGAAACACTTCAAACAGAACATTTGGTGGTGGCGTTACCCACTGTATAGGAAGTGTTAGACCCAGACACAGCGCACAATTATCGTGGCGCTCCAAAGTCAAATTCCACATTAATGTATTCACACTTAGAATGTATGTCTTCATTGATTGAAGATATACTTTACTTCGTGTGTTGCACATCTAAGTCATCAATATGCATAAGTGTTAGGATGTGTGCCTGATCACAGGACATTTGAGGATTCCAAGATATTTAGCTCACATCGTAACTTGCAAAATCTCTTCTCATCCAAGGGCTTGGTGAAGATATCTGCCAATTGCTCTTCAGTGTTGACGTGTATGATATCAATATCTTCCTTCACAACATGATCTCTGAGAAAGTGATGACGAATTTCAATGTGCTTTGTCTTCGAGTGCTAAACTGGATTGTTGGCAATCTTGATAGAGCTTTCGTTGTCGCAGTAGAGTGGCACTTGCTTCAGATGAATGCCATAGTCTTTGAGTGTTTGCTTCATCCATAGAAGCTAAGCGCAGCAAGATCCAGCAGCAATGTATTCAGATTCAGCAGTGGAGAGAGATACACAGTTCTGCTTCTTTGAAAACCAACATACAAGTGATCGTCCCAGAAAATGACATGTGCCAGATGTAGACTTGCGATCAAACTTGTCACCAGCATAATCAGCATCCGAGAATCCAACCAGATCAAATTCTGAGCCCTTTGGATACCATAATCCTAGAGTTGGGGTGTGAGCCAAATATCGAAGAATTCGCTTCACAGCTAAGTGATGTGATTCCTTTGGTGCCGCTTGGAATCGAGCACACATGCAAACACTAAGCATAATGTCTGGCCAAGATGCACATAGATAAAGCAAAGAAGCAATCATGGAGTGGTATACCTTTTGATCGAACTCTTTACCATTGTCGTCGGGACCCAGATGATGTTTGGCTGGCATTGGCGTCGTGAAACCTTTGCAGTCTTGCATACCGAACTTCTTCAGGCAATCTTTGAGATACTTCTCTTGAGATATGAAGATGCCGTTGCGTTGCTGTCGTACTTGAAGACCGAGGAAGAACTTCAGCTCTCCCATCATGGACATCTGATATTGCTCTTGCATCATATATCCAAACTCTTCACTGTACTTCTGATTGGTGCAGCCGAAGATAATGTCATCCACATATATTTGGCACACAAACAATTCACCATTATATGTCTTCGTGAAGAGAGTGGGGTCGAGGGAACCAGGTATGAAGCCTTTGCTCTTCAGGAAGTATTTGAGTGTGTCATACCAAGCCCGAGGGGATTGTTTGAGGCCATACAGTGCCTTGTTGAGCTTGTATACCATGTCAGGATGTTTTGGATCTTCAAAGCCAGGCGGTTGTGCAACATACACTTCTTCTTCAATCTTGCCATTGAGAAAAGCGCTCTTCACATCCATTTGATATAGAAGTATGTTATGATGATTTGCATAGGCCAGCAGTATGCATATGGCTACAAGTCGAGCCACAGGAGCAAATGTTTCATCGAAGTCAATTCCTTCCACTTGAGTATATCCTTGAGCAACGAGACGAGCTTTGTTTCTGACAACTTGACCATGCTCATCTTGCTTGTTGCAGTATATCCATTTGGTGCCTATTATATTGTGCTTCCGAGGATCAGGACGCTTAACCAGTTCCCATACGTTATTCAGCTCAAACTGTTGAAGCTCTTCTTGCATAGCTTGAATCCATTTAGGTTCCATGAAGGCTTCTTCAACTTTCTTGGGTTCTATTATTGAGATGAATGCGAAGTGCCCATAGAAATTTGCTAGCTGTGTTGCCCTTGAACGAGTGAGTGGACCGGGTGCATTGATGCCATCAATTATTCTCTCAATCTGCACTTCATTGGCAACACAAGGATGTACTGGGCGAAGATTTTGCTCTTGTTGATCATTGTCATTGTTAGAGGGATTGTCTTCAGGATGATCAGGTGCGGAGATGATAAGTTCCTCTATAGGTTGAGCTTCAGAGGGTATGATTTCTCCAGTTTCCATTAGTTTGATTGATTCACTGGATGGAACCTCATCTAGCACATTTGGTAGGTGCTCTCTTTGTGAACCGTTAGTCTCATCGAACCGCACATCCACTGTTTCAACCACTTTATAATGAAAGAGATTTAAGACTCTGTAGGAGTGTGAATCCTTTCCATATCCAAGCATAAAACCCTCATGTGCTTTTGGTGCAAATTTTGAAGTGTGATGTGGATCCTTGATCCAGCACCTGGCGCCAAATACTCTGAAGTAACTGACATTTGGCTTCTTGCCAGTAAGGAGCTCATAAGATGTCTTGTTCAGAAGCTTGTGAAGATAAACACGATTGATTGTATGGCATGCAGTATCAATGGCTTCCGGCCAGAATTTTCTTGGAGTCTTGTATTCATCTAGCATCGTTCGGGCCATCTCAATGAGTGTTCTGTTATTGCGTTCGATGACGCCATTCTGCTGAGGCGTGTACGGAGCTGAGAATTCATGTGTGATGCTCAACATATCAAGATATGTATCAAGGCCAGTGTTCTTGAATTCAGTGCCATTGTCACTTCTGATGTGCTTTATCTTGGCACCATAGTTGTTCATTGCTCGATTGGCGAAGCGTCTGAAGACATCCTGCACTTCAGTCTTGTAGAGGATTATGTGCACCCAAGTATATCTAGAATAATCATCAACAATGACAAAGCCATAGAGACAAGCAGTAGTAGTAAGAGTTGAGTAATGAGTGGGACCGAAGAGATCCATGTGGAGCAGTTCGAAGGGTCGAGTTGTTGTCATGATTGTCTTTGAGGGATGCTTGGCCCTCGTCATCTTTCCTGCTTCACGGGCACCGCATAAGTGATCCTTCTTGAACTTGACGCCCTCGATGCCTATGACATGCTTCTTATTTGCAAGGGTGTGGAGGTTCCTCATGCCAGCATGCCCTAGCCTCTGATGCCAGAGCCAACATTCTGAAGCTTTTGCTAGAAGACATACGGCAAGCTGTGGTCCTGCTGAGAAATCTACCATGTACAAATCATCTTTCCGATACCCTTCAAACACTAGAGACTTGTCAGATTCCATTAGAACAAGGCAACGATATTTTCCAAACATCACGATCATGTTTAAATCACAAAGCATTGAGACAGACATTAAGTTGAAACCAAGGGATTCAACAAGCATGACTTTATCCATGTGTTGATCCTTTGAGATTGCAACTCTACCTAGACCCAATACCTTACTTTTACCAGTGTCAGCAAATGTGATGTGACTCTTGTCGGATGGACGTAAGGTTGAGTCCATAAGAAGGCTTCTCTTGCCAGTCATGTGATTGGTACACCCACTATCAATAATCAATTCTGAAGATGCTGGTGTCGTACCCTACAGTGCAGTTAGAGGGATAGGCTTCACGAAGAGAATTGTGAAGCAAAAACATTTGACGAACCAGTGGGTTATGAAAGCTTAGATCGAGATTTGGACTGATAGGGAGAGTAGCAAGCGATTCAGGAACGAAGTACATGGTAAGACCATTTGGGCATTTGATCTTGCGCCCTACAAGATGTTTAAGGTCCCCAGCAATAGCGTCAGACGATTTTGGTTTTCTGCTGGAGACCCTTCCCTGCAAAAGAGAGTTAGGCTTTCTTAGCCACCCACATCTTCAAGGGTGGCTTAGGAGCAATAAGTCTAAGTGCAGCATCTGAGAACTTTGGCTTTGGAGCCCTGGCAAAAAGTCTTGCAGGCGGACAATAGTACTCATAAGAAAAAGCAGAATAGTTCTTGGTCTTATGAACATGGCGGTTTGATGAACCGCGCTCATATTCATAGGCCTGAGTATGGTTTCCCTGCAAAACATTTGCGTTAATGCGACTCAGGTGAGTCCTCTGTCTGTATGAAGCCTTTGGACCGTATGAAGCCTGTGGCCTGGGGTTTGTCTTCTTCACCTGTGGTGTCATAATGACATTCACAGGAAGATTCTCCAAACACCTTTTGGGCACCCAAATCTTCTTCATAGGCGGCCCATTCCTGCAGTTAGTACCAATATACCTGGCGAACACTTCACCATTCTGATTCTTAAACAGTTTATAGTTTGCATCAAAGGATTCATCAATGACAATGGGGTTAGCACAAGTGAAGCCAGATAGAGTGGATGGATTTGCTGAAGGTTCCTTTGCAGCAACCCATGTGGTTTTGGGGTACTGCTCAGGTTTCCAGTAAGAGCCATCGGCATTCATTTTCCTTACGAACCCAACACCCTCTTTCCTCGGGTTTCGGTTCAGGATCTGCCTTTTGAGGACATCACATAGTGTTTGATGCCCTTTAAGACTTTTGTACATCCCTGTTTCAAGCAATGTCTTCAACCTAGCATTCTCATCAGCAATAGCAGTGGTATCCTCAACAGAGGGGTTAGTTCCCACATCAACAGTTGAAGATATTGCAACAGTAGCAGCAGTAGAACATTCAACAACAGAGGTAGCATTATCACGCTCAATGCATTTAAGACATGGTGGTTCAAATCTTTCCTGAGCTGAACTGATCTGTTTGGCGCGAAGTGACTCGTTTTCTTTCTGAAGATCTTCATGAGCCGCTCTCAATTTCTCAAGATCTTGCTTCCTTTGAAGATAATCATAGGAAAGCCTTTCATGAGCTGTTGAGAGCGTTTCATGACGACTTTCAAGTTCCTCATACTTAACGTGAAGATTTTTTATGTCTTCAATTAAGGACTGAGATCGAGTCATTTCAGTGTCTAACAGATCATCGCTTTTGTCTAACAGTTTTTGAATGTGTTCCATGGTTTTCTGTTGTTCAGTTGCAATTTTAGCGAGTGTTTTGTAGCTGGGTTTCGAACCACAATCAGAGCCATCGTCACTAGATGTTTGATAGTGAGTACTGCGTGTGTTTACCTTGGCACCGCGTGCCATGAAGCAGTAGGTAGGAGTGGAGTAGTCTTTGTCATTTGCATAGGTGTCGGTGATGGAGTCATTGTCTTCAGTGTTGAAGATGGACTTGGCAACGTATGCTGTAGCCAGACTCACAATGCCAAAATCGGACTCCTCCTCAGACTCCACTTCCGCCTCCTTAGAAGCGGACTCCTCCTCTGAATCCATTTCCTTGCCAACAAACGCGCGTGCCTTGCCAGATGAGCTCTTCTTGTGTGATGAAGACTTTGAGGAGGACTTGGAAAAAGACTTTCAGTATTTCTTCTTCTTCTTGTCATCAGAATCATACTCCTTGCTCTTCTTTTTCTTCTTGTTCTCAATGTCCCACTAAGGACACTTAGAGATGTAGTGGCCAGGTTTCTTGCACTTGTGACATGTTTTTTTCTTGTAGTCATGAGCAGAAGCTTCATCATTCCTTGAGCTTGATCGTGAATACTTTCTGAAGCCTTTCTTCTTGGTGAATTTTTGGAACTTCTTCACAAGCATAGCAAGTTCCTTTCCAATGTCTTCAGGATCATCAGAACTGCTGTTAGATTCTTCTTCAGATGAGGAGACAGCTTTTGCCTTCAAGGCACGAGTTCGCCCATAGTTGGGACCATAGATATCTCTTTTCTCAGAAAGCTGAAACTCATGTGTATTGAGCCTCTCAAGTATGTCAGACGGATCGAGTGTCTTGAAATCAGGACGTTCTTGAATCATCAGGTCTAGGGTGTCAAACAAACTGTCAAGTGTTCTCAGGAGTGTCTTGACGACTTCATGCTTGGTGATCTCAGTAGCGCCGAGGGCTTGAAGCTCATTTGTGATGTCAGTGAGTCGATCAAACATGAGCTGGACATTTTCATTGTCATTTCTCTTGAAGCGGTTGAAGAGGTTGCGAAGGACACTGATTCTCTGATCTCTCTGGGTTGAGACGCCTTTGTTGACCTTGGAGAGCCAGTCCCAGACTAGCTTAGATGTTTCCAAAGCACTCACGCAGCCATACTGTCCTTTGGTCAGATGACCACAGATGATATTCTTGGCAGTAGAGAGTTGAACGAACTTCTTGACGTCAGCAGCAGTGACACCTTCTCCAGCCTTGGGAACGCCGTTCTTGACGACATACCATAGGTCAACGTCAATGGCTTCAAGATGCATGCGCATCTTATTCTTCCAGTAGGGATATTCAGTTCCATCGAAGACGGGGCACGCAGCGGAGACTTTAATTATCCCTGTAGTCGACATAGCTAAAACTCCAGGTGGTTAAACCGAATCACACAGAACAAGGGAGTACCTTGCTCTGATACCAATTGAAAGTGTGTTATATCGACTAGAGGGGGGTGAATAGGCGATTTTTATGAAAGTCTTCAAAACATGGAAGTTTCGAAGACAAACGATAGAAATAAACCTATTACCATGCAGCGGAAGGTAGACTACACTAGGCAAACCATAGTCAAGTATTCAATGAAGTGAAAGCACAATGGCTAATAGCAGCAATGTAGTAAGGATCAGGTAGGAAGATATTATGAAGCCAAACAGAACACGCAGTCACTCAATGAAGACAAAAGATAGTGCAATCATACAATGACTTCACAAGGACCAACAGTAAGTAAAGGGAAGGGAAGGATGAAACCAATGACTCGTTGAAGACAATGATTTGTTGGACCAGTTCCAGTTGCTATGACAACTGTATGTCTGGTTAGGGTGGCTAGGTATTTAAACCTGAGGACACACAGTCCCGGACACCCAGTCCTGAACACGCAGCTCAGGACACCCAGTCCTCACCGTATTCCCCTTGAGCTAAGGTCACACAGACCTCGCCCAATCACTCTGGTAAGTCTTCAAGGTAGACTCCCAAACCTTCACAGACTTTGTTCACCGGCGATCCACAATGTCTCTTGGATGCTCAGAACGCGACGCCTAACCGGCTGAAGGATTCACAGTCCTCAAGTGCAATAAGTCTTCAGATCACACAGACAAGAAGACTTAAGTGATGCCCAACACTCTTTGGCTCTCGGTGGTTAGGGCTTTATCCTCGCAAGGAATTCTCTCTCAAAGGCTTCGAGGTGGGTTGCTCTCAAACGACAAAAGTCGTACTCTAACTCTGAGCAGCCAACCGTTTATGGTTGTAGGGGGTGGGCTATTTATAGCCACTAGGCAACCCGACCTGATTTGTCCGAAATGACCCTGGGTCACTAAGGAACTGACACGTGTTCCAACGGTCAGATTTTAAACACACATGGCAACTTTACTTGGGCTACAAGCAAAGCTGACTTGTCCGACTCTAGACAAGATTCGCTCTCATAGTCTTCACTCGAAGACATAGGTTTTGGTTAAGCATCACTTCAGTCATTCTGACCAGTTCTCTTGGACCCCACTTAACAGTACGGTGGTTCCTATGACTCAATAAAGAAGAAAAGGAACTACGAAAGATCTGAGTCTTCGAGCTCCATAGGCTTCATGCGATGTCTTCTCTTGTCATAGTCTTCAATGAGAATATCTTCATATACCACCTTTGACATCAATGTCTTCATACATTTTTAGGGGTCATCTCTGGTAGGAAAACCGAATCAATGAGGGACTTCTACCTGTGTTATCCTGCAATTCTCACAAACACATTAGTCCCTCAACTAGGTTTGTCGTCAATACTCCAAAACCAACTAGGGGTGGCACTAGATGCACTTACAAAGAGGACACTGCCTCCTGGGAACAACTTCAAACCCGAGGTGTGGCATAAAAATAACAAGGCATAGATAAAGGCCGGAAACTTAAAGGGGCTCCTCGGATACCCGACGTGTAAATTCGTCAAATGCATTTCGGCAATCCTCAAGATCGAAGATGAGAAGATTTGTTGAACCAGTTTTCAAGACCGACAACCGAAGATGAAGAACAGTTCGGGAGAATCGGGGAGCGTCTCTAACTTGAAGACCGGTTCAGGGGGCTACTGACGGTGTCCTGGACTAGGGGGTACTCACCATGCCATCTCCCGATCTGCTAGATTGGGACGAGGACCCCCATGGCCGTATACTCATGGGCCAGTTCGGGCAGTTGCCGCATACATGGAAGATTCCACAAGACTTGGTGATCAAGACAAGGACTCCTCCCCACCGGCGTATTCGGCTAGGACTCTTGTTATCCTAGGCCTCTAGTGCATTATATAAACCGAGGCCAGGCTAGTCGATAGATCATATACAACAATCATACCATAGGCTAGCTTCTAGGGTTTTAGCCTCTATGATCTCGTGGTAGATCAACTCTTGTACTACCCATATCATCAATATTAATCAAGCAGGACGTAGGGTTTTACCTCCATCAAGAGGGCCCGAACCTGGGTAAAACATTGTGTCCCTTGCCTCCTGTTACCATCGATCCTAGACACACAGTTCGGGACCCCCTACCCGAGATCCGCCGGTTTTGACACCGACACTCAGTGTCGGGACTTTTCGGTTTCGGAGGCACGTGCCGCATTAAAGTTGTGAAATTGGCTATTCATCACACAACACCCGGGCCACATGCATGCAGGCGGTGGTTATCCTAGACACTCACATGTGACGCTTCCATCTATGGGCCCAGGAGGCCATCATCGATGCATGCATCACTTTGACCTACATTGGGACGGGTTAATTAATTTCACCATCGAGGAGGATTCTTTCTGGGTTGTATTATGATAGGAGCATATAGTATGCATCGAAGAGGGGGAAGGGGACCATCATATGTAGTACGCTTCATGAACTTCGCTCTATGTGGTTACACCTGGGCCACATGCATGCAGGCGGTGGTTTTTGAGGCATGTGGCACATCAAAGTTGTGCATTTTGGGTATTCAACATATGTTTGGTCCACATGCAAAGCGATGGTGGTTGTCCTCTCGCACCCACTTAAGCGGTTATCAGCGATATCGATGCTTTCCATCTGTGGGCCCGCTTGGTCCATCACTACTTTTTGCCTGACAATGAGAGGTTAATTTTACTTAGGATGGGATTATTATTATTTTTGCTTGTAATACGGTATATATATAGGTCATGCTCTTGGATGACATGATACAGTTTGAGCACACACACATGCATGTGTACGCATGAACCCCTCCCATCGAGTCGAAGTGGCTAGTACAACGACACGTCATGAACCGATCTCACTCTGTGTGGGGACTGTACGATTTTTGACGCACGCGCCATAGCAATATTGTGAAATGGTATTCAAACATGCATGCACGCATCACCTCCATACATATGCATGTAGTGGTTGTCTTCGAACGGTACACTCCCTCGCGTGGTTATCGGTGACAAGCTTATATATTCGTGGGCCCACGTGGACATCCATGATCACCTTGACCGACAATAAGATTGGTTACCATGGCGGATTATTCCTTTGGTTCGTGTCATCGTAGTATAGATCATGGTGAGATTCAGATCTAATTAAGTTTAAGCGCATATACTATGCATGCATGCATGCATGAATCCCCGTCGTCGGCTTGAAGTGTGGTGTAACATACATATGCATCGTCAACCTAACCCTCACTTTGTGTGGGGATTTATAGTTCGAAATCATGGTGCCACATCAAAGTTGTTCCATTGTGTATTCAAAAACACACATCTCCATACATATATTTGGGCCACACACATGTAGTGGTTATCTTCGGGGACTAGCTACTTGCGTGATTATTGGTGAGCTAGCCCATCTCCAGGGTCGCATGGACGGCCATAACTTTGACCAACAACAAGAGAGAGGTTGTACGACCAAGGTGGATTATTCTTGGTTCATTTTACGATCCATCTTGGTGAGATGCCTCTCTAGCCCGCCGACTGAAAGTGTG
>NC_041384.1:406946169-406948346 GCF_002162155.2 Triticum dicoccoides
GCACTTTGCTAGGCAAACCTTGGTTGGGGGGCATGCATTCATAGCTTAGGAGTCCCTTCGTACCAACACGAGGGGGGCTGCTAGCTACTTCGCACTTTGCTAGGTGAACCTCGGTTGGGGGGGCTTGCATTCATAGCTTAGAATTCCCTTTGTGCCGACACGAGGGGGGGGCAAGCAATACTGTGAGCTTTGCGAGATAGGTGCCACATTGAAGTTGCATTTGGTATTTGAACATCAAACCATCCTTTTCATACATAAATTTGGTCCACATGCAAGCGTGTTCGTGTTCTGACCCACTCCCGCGTCATTTTTCGCCAAATTTATGAAGATTAGACAAGTCGGATGACGCAGCAGACACGGTTCACTCAAACTAACCGTGTGCCATGCCGGTGCCCCTATCACGCACACATCCGCACAGTACACTGGGCTCCACTAGGCCTCCCCTCTTAAAAATATCTACCCGCCTGCAAATTTTTTCCGTTCGATAACACACAGTTATTGTGTTTCGACCATGTGTGATGTTTCTTGTTCCCAATCCCGCCTGCATCCCTCGAAAATATATGCCTGCCTCGAGGGTTTTTCTGTTTCATAACACACGCTTGCTATCTCCGGACCGTGTGCGATACAACATCATCAAAATTTTCAATAGCCCCAGCATTTCACTCCCGCGCGTAGTAAAATTTTCAGTACCCGCGTTATTTCCTCAAACACACCCCTACCCCACCCCTCCACACACACACACACACACCAAAACCTCCTCGGGCGTGCACACACACACACACACCCAACCTCGCTCGAAACCCTAGCAAGGTCTACACCGCTGCAAGGCCTCCATTTCAACATATGTCGGTTTGCCAGTGCAGCTCACCCACCGACCTCCATACCCAGGCCGCCCTGAGTTTCTTAGATGACGCCTGCCAAACACCCCCTTTCCCACAGATCCCCATTCCCATCCCCCACTCTAGAGCGTCGTAGCCTAAGTCCGGCTACGCTTCCCTTCGAGCTCGAGGAGCGACTGGCCTAAAAGAGGTGTATCATGGTCACTTCGCCCACATCACCGAGGAAGCTGACGACAATTACTGCCGCGGGCACTCAATCAGCAGGCTAGAGTATGCGGGTATGTCGCAGACGTCGGCTACGACATCGAGGTCATCGACAGCAACAGCCTAAGGCGGACTATGTCACTGGTTAAGTGGTCCACCCCCAACCCATTGGGTTCAACCGTCGTCGATCTCATCCATGGCCCCGCCACTAATCTCCTTTGGCTCGCTGTCAACAATTTGCCATCCTACATCGCCATCGAGCCCCTTCTCTCATTTCTGAAGGACACGTTCCGTGACGCTGGCTTGGGATCCACAACTTCCAAGTCAGACCTCATCGACGGCGACCACAAGGAGGGCACCCTCTCCGGTTCTTCCAAGGGGAAAGAGCCCGTCTGCGACATCGGGTGTAACATCCCAAATTTTCAATTTGGAATGTTATACATTAGATCATAATTGCATATCATATTTTCTTTTTGCATTTTGGTTGATCCTAGAAATTCTACGCAACTCAATGACCCATGGAGAGAGTTGGGGATTTCGATATTTTCACATTTGAGTTCTCTCAAATTTTGAGAATAGGATCATTTGGTTTTATTTATTTTATCATCAATTATTTCTAATATAGAAATATGAGAGAGGGAATAAAATGACTTTCCCAAAATAAAGAAATATTGAGGATTTAATAATAAAATCAAATAAGATTTTATTTCGGAGTTTTTTTCGGTGTTTTATTTGAATTAGGAAAAAATGCGTTTTTTCAAAATTTCACTTAGGTCCCAAATAAATGTTCACCTTGTGAGGCTTGATTTTAGAAGCCCGTGAAAATTTATTTTGGAATTTTTGGAGTCTGTTTAGTATTTCTTTTTCTTTTTCTTCCGAGAGGATTATTTAAAAAAACGCGCCACGCGCCGACTGGGCCAAGGCCCAGCCGACGGCCCACTCCCCGCCGCCTGCCGTCTCCTTCCACGAGACGAGCACGCCGCCGCCGCCGAGTCCGGCTCGGGCACGCCGCCCCGCCGCCTTGCCCCCTCCCCAAGGCAGCACCCCCCCTTCTCTTAAATACCAAGCCACCCCGCCGCCCTCACCTCACCCCGCCGCCCGCCAGCCGAGCCGCCCCGCCGCCTGCGCTGCCGC
>NC_041384.1:406948708-406956878 GCF_002162155.2 Triticum dicoccoides
CCGCCGCTGCCGCTGCTGCCGCTGCCGAGCCGCCCCACCGCCCGCATAGCCGCCGCTGCCGCCGGAGCCCCGCCCCGCCCGCCGGAATACCTCGCCGGAGGTATAGCCGCCGCCGTTCGTCGTTCGGTTTTTTTTTAGAAACCGCCTCGGTTTTTTTCGAAACCCTAGATCGGTTTTTTTCTCTGGTTTACTTATTTAGTGAACGTTTGCCGATCCGTTCGTTTTAGCGAACGTGTTCACCGGTTAGTTTCTGTTAACGAACGTCTGTTCGATTAACTGTTCGTCAGTTTTCTTTTCTCGGATTAAATCCGCGATTTTCTGATCGCGATTCCTAATCTGATTTTCGTTTTAGTTTATCTTTTCGCTCGTTTATCGGAATCAGGCGATTCAAGAACCTAGAGTTTCGTCTCGAAACCCTCTAGCCGTTTAACCAACTTAAACAAGATTTTTGCTACTGTAAAATTTGCCCTAGATCCAGGTTACTAGAACAAAGTTGTTTTCTTTCGTCGTTTGTCTTTTGTTGCTTCGTTCGATTTGATTCTTTTTGCCAACCGGAGTTCTTAAGTTGAACCTTTTGGTTAGATCCCTTATTTGAGTTTTACCTGTGCATTAGATGAGTGCTTATTGTATGCTTGTTTGTTTGTTTGCGATAGAATACCCGGAGTGCGCCGCTTGTTACTTCGAATCGCTAGGTTTCCCGGATCATCAGCAAGGCAAGTAACACTTTGATCATACCTTTTCTACTACCCAGTTTATTGCATTAGATAAATCCTCACACATTGCATGATTAGGATCTAATTAAATTGTGGGATGGGAATTAGATGAGGTAGTACCTATTACCTGTTATTATCAAACCTTTGGGAGTTACTTCTGCGTTTGCTTATTATGCCCTGCTATGCTAGTAGATGTGGATTGGGTGAGTGATATCCATGACAGATGTGAGATTGTTAATTAATGGTTTATCTACGGTGGCAACTTAAACACACATCTGGGTGGATTGAGGCACCTGGGTATTCCAGGACTTGCCTGTTTTCTTTTGGACCGCCACCCAGGCTCAAAGGGATCATGAGACTATTCATACTAGAAACTTCCGTGTGCAGCCACAAGCTATTATGGGCTCTAGCATAGTTGACTAAGTCGTGCGAACTCTTACAATGGTAGACTAGCAGATGTAGGGGATGTAGGTGGTACGGTCTACCCGATCGTAAGGTGCTAGCACTTCTGAAAGACTATGTCTCGGTCATCCGTCTTCTCAAACACCCTGTAGTGCAAGAAACCAAACGGAGGCGATCGAGTCTTGTGGGGAAAAGTGCGCAAACTTCTTCAGAGTTTAATAAACTAATCATGGTTAGCCGTGTCCCCGGTTATGGACATCTTGAGTATCTAGTACCTGGATTATCATGTGAATCTCAACATGTTACTCTAAATTAATTTTGTTGGGTTATGTTCTAATGACGATACTTAATTGGGATTGAGAATGCTGTCAACCATTCTCAATGTTTAACAACCACCTTGATAGTTAAATAAATTTTATTCCTTTGAAGTAGGGAAAATTTTGGTTTACACAAAAATGTAACCATAGAGCTTTCCACCAGCCAAATATGCATATAGTATAGTTGTTTCATCCCATTACTCTCTATGTGTTACCTTGCCAGCATATTCCATGTGCTGACCCGTTTTCGGGCTGCAACATTAATGTTGCAGACTTTTCAGACGATGATTAAGGAGTTTTAGGTCGTGGTTCTATACTCAGTGATGCCGTTGGAGTTGATGGACTCACTTATCTTCCAAGCCTTCCGCTGTTATCGTTATTAGATGGCCTTAAGCCATATTTATTGTAATAAGTTCTCTTTTGAGACACTCGATGTAATAAGTGTGTGATTGCTACTCTGCTATAAATCCTCCGAGTACTGTGTGGTGTCAGCATTACTGATCCAGGGATGACACCGGAGCACAGAGATCAGACTGTTTGAGGTCTGGTCGCTACAGAGATGGTATCAGAGCACACGCTGACTGTAGGACACGACCACTAAGCTAAAGACCTAGATTACTACTCACTCTCTTCTCTTCTGACCTCTCATCTTTTCTATTTTTTAGGATGGCGGATGCAAGGAACAAGTTCACACAACTAGATGAAGATACACCCTTTGGACGCCACTTGAAGGAAGTCACTAGATACCTGAACATAGGAGTACCAAGCTTCACGGGAACCTACAACGCCACTTTACCTGAAGAAGAGTGCTGGATGATTCAAGTTCAAGTTCCAGGAAGGACGTTCATGCCAGTCACTGAGCCCATAGAGTTTTCTTTTGATGCACCAACTTGGAGTCTAGGAAAGAGCATGGCAGCTCACATCAACATGGGACGCATTGGAGAAGTCTACCGCAAGGATCTCAAGGATACTATCTACCATATTTGTGGGCGCCGAGATGAACAATGGGAGATGATCAGCACCAGGAAGGATAGATCAATCGCAGCTTTTATCCAAGAGCTAAACCAGCACATTCGACGACAGGAGAACCAGATGTGCGCCGACATGATAGATCTGAAGAAGGCTAAGACCAGAATCAAGGAACTGGAGGAAGAACTCAAAGCTACACGTGAAGATTATGAAGAGGAAATTGAAGTACTGGTGGATAAGAATGCCAACCTAACAAAGAAGATTGGAATATTTATGGGAGGCCCTACGCCAGTAGATGAAGACGAAGAACCCCAGGAAATTAGCCCGGAAGACTACATCATCATCGACGGCACCGACTCGGAAGCAGATAGTAGCGATGATGACTATGTTGATGAAGCTGGAGTAGATATCATGGAGTCAACAACCGTAGAATATTTCTAGTAGACCACCTCATTAGTAGTAGTAGTCCACCATGTAAATAAAGTAGTTCGAGCACTTTTGTGATAGATCGATTGTATGCCCTTGTTTGATTGAATGAAGTGAATTGTTTGCTTTTTGCCTCATGTGCATACGGGTAGTGTTTTCTCTTTAGACCCCCTCTATTCTTACATCTCATCTTTTCTAAAACCCTCAGATGCCTCCGAGACATGACCCCAGATTTGCATTTCCACCGGAGCTCACCCAGTTGATCCAGCAGCAGTACACATTGATGTAGTTGCTAGTTCAGAATCAGAATCAGGGGAACAACAACAACAACCCACCACCACCTCCACCACCTGTTGACCACTTAGCCCGTTTTCTTAGGCTGAATCCGCCGGTGTTTTCCAGTAGCACCGAGCCGATAGTAGCAGATGATTGGCTCCGCAAGACAGCTAGGGAGTTGACCACAGCAGGATGCACAGATGCGGAGAAGGTGAAGTTTGCCGCACATCAGTTAGAAGGACCCGCAGCATCATGGTGGGAGAATTTCACAGCCACTTTCCCAGTCGACACTGTCACATGGGACTAGTTTCAGCAGGCTTTCCGTACTGCCCATGTTTCAGCAGGATCTATGGCCATGAAGAAGCGTGAGTTCCGTAACTTGCACCAAGGAGGACGGACAGTTGGCCAGTATGTGGAGGAATTTAGTAAGTTAGCACGTTATGCCCCAGATGACGTCGCTACGGATGCAACTAAGCAGGAGAAGTTTCAAGAAGGACTGAATGATGAGTTGAGCATGTGGTTGATGGTAGCCACCTTCAACAACTACCAGGAGTTGGTGTATCGTGCTCTTATGATTGAAGAGAAGCAGCAGCAAATTGAGAATCGCAAGAGGAAGTATGGACAAGGAAAGTACAATCCAGGAGCTTAGTAGAAGCCACGTTTTACCCCTAGACCGGGAGGACATTTTCAGCATACCCATGGAGGAGGTAGCTCGCACAATCACAATGGCACTAAGAATGGAAATGGCAATGGAGGAAGCAACGGCCAGAATCGCGCCAACCCCTCGACCCCAGCCAAGAAGGACCTAAGCCAAGTCACTTGCTATAAGTGTTCGAAGACCGGACATTATGCCAATGAATGTCCTGAAGGCCAAAATGGCAATGGAAGTTCTGGGAAGAAGCCGAACCCTTTCAACAGGGGACAAGTGAAGCACGTTAGCATGGAGGAGGTTGAAGCTCAGCCCGATGCAGTAATAGGTAAGTTTTTGGTTAAGTCATTTACTGCACTCGTTCTTTTTGATACTGGAGCATCGCATTCATACATCTCAAGGGGATTTGTGGATAAGTATAACCTACCAACCCAAGCCCTTAGGTCACCCATGTTAGTAACCTCACCCGGAGTAGAGTATGTGGCTAGTCTATGGTGTGATCGGTTACCATTAAGGATTGGTAACTATGTTTTTCCCTCAGACCTAATAGTATTGGAATCTCAAGGATTGGATGTGATATTAGGCATGGATTGGTTATCAAAGTATGAAGGGAGTATTGAATGTGCTAGTAAGTCAATTTTTCTTACCACACCAGAAGGGAGAAGGATCAAGTATGTATCCCGGCATGTGCCAAAGAGGACTCAAGTAAATTGCCTAACAGGAGTTGTGCAGGAGGAAGTACCAGTGGTAAGGGATTTCCCTGATGTATTTCCAGAAGAGTTGCCAGGCATGCCAACGGATAGAGATATTGAGTTTTTGATTGAACTATTGCCCGGCACTGGGCCAATATCAAAGAGACCTTATAGGATGCCAGCAAAGGATTTGGTGGAAATTAAGAAGCAGATTAAGGAGTTACTGGATAAGGGATATATTCGCCCAAGTTCTTCACCTTGGGGATCGCCAGTACTTCTAGTGGAGAAGAAGGATGGATCGTTAAGGATGGTTGTTGATTATCGAGGATTGAATGAAGTAACAATCAAGAACAAGTACCCACTACCAATGATCAACGATCTGTTTGATCGATTGCAAGGAGCTAAGGTATTTTCCAAGATTGATATGCGATCAGGATACCGCCAGTTGAAGATTCGAGAACAGGATATTCCGAAGACAGCTTTTACTACCAGGTATGGGCTGTATGAGTATACTGTTATGTCATTTGGTCTGACTAACGCACCTGCATATTTTATGAACATGATGAACAAAGTGTTTATGGAGTTTTTGGATAAGTTCGTCGTAATGTTCATTGATGATATCCTGGTTTATTCAAAGAATGAAGAGGAGCATAAGGAGCATTTGCGTTTGGTACTTGGAAAGCTTAGAGAACATCAATTATATGCCAAGTTCAGCAAATGTGAGTTTGGGTTGAAGGAAGTAGGATTCCTCGGACACGTTATATCAGGAGAAGGTATAGCAGTAGATCCCGCTAAAGTTGAAACCGTGACCAAGTGGGAAGCCCCAACAACAATTAGAGAGATCCGGAGTTTTCTTGGACTCGCAGGATACTACCGGAGATTTATTGAGAATTTCTCAAGGATTGTGAAGCCTATGACTGAGTTATTGAAGAAGGATACAAAGTTCATATGGACAAGGGAGTGTGAGGCTAGTTTCCAGGAGTTGAAGAAATGTTTGGTCACCTCACCAGTGTTGATTTTGCCAGACCAGACCAAAGATTATGAGGTGTACTGCGACGCTTCACGTCGAGGACTTGGAGCAGTGCTTATGCAGGAAGGAAGAGTTGTTTCATATGCCTCAAGACAACTGAAGCCTCATGAGTTGAATTATGCCACGCATGATTTGGAGTTAGCAGCCGTAGTGCATGCGTTGAAAACATGGAGACATTTTCTCATTGGTAATCATTGTGAGGTGTACACGGATCATAAGAGTTTGAAGTACATTTTCACCCGGAAGGAGTTGAATCTCAGACAAAGGAGATGGCTGGAGCTTATCAAGGATTATGATATGAAATTGCATTATCACCCCGGAAAGGCTAATGTAGTAGCTGACGCATTAAGCCGCAAGAGCCATGTCAATACATTAATGACGGGATAAATACCCAAGGAGTTAGCAGAAAATCTTCGTGAACTATGTTTGGAAATAGTTCCGAGAATCTATGTAGCAGCATTGGAGATTCAGTCAACTTTGATGGATAGAATCAGAGAAGCTTAGAAAGCTGACAAAGAGATTGCCGCTATAAAAGAGAAACTGAGCAAAGGAAAAGCTAAAGGATTTCGTGAGGATGAGCACGACACCCTATGGTTTGAAGACCGTGTTTACGTGCCCAATGACCCGGAGATCAGGAAGTTGATTTTGCAAGAGGCACACGATTCACCATATTCAATTCATCCAGGAAATACCAAGATGTATCTAGATTTGAAGGATATTTTCTGGTGGACCGGAATGAAGAAGGATATAGCGGAGTATGTAGCCGTTTGTGATGTATGCCAGAGAGTAAAGGCAGAGCATCAGAAGCCAGCAGGATTGTTACAACTATTGCCGATACCCGAATGGAAGTGGGATAAGCTAGGCATGGATTTTATCACGGGATTACCCAGGACTCGTTCAGGCTATGACTCAATTTGGGTTATAGTTGATCGATTGACGAAAGTAGCTCATTTCATCCCAGTAAAGACCACCTACACCAGTGCTAAGTTGGCAAAGATATACATGACCAGAATAGTATGTCTGCATGGAGTTCCAAGGAGTATCGTATCAGATAGAGGAACCCAATTTACCTCAAAGTTCTGGAAGCAGTTGCATGAAACTTTGGGAACCAGGCTAGAATTCAGTACAGCTTTTCATCCACAGATAGATGGACAGACCGAGAGAGTTAATCAGATTTTGGAGGATATGCTGAGAGCTTGTGCGCTAGATTATGGATCTAGTTGGGACGATAATTTGCCATATGCAGAGTTCTCTTACAACAACAGTTACCAAACCAGTTTAAAGATGGCCCCTTTCGAAGCCTTGTACGGAAGGAAGTGTAGGACACCGTTATCGTGGGACGAGGTTGGAGACCGTCAGTTGTTTGGTCCGGACTTGATTAAAGAGTCTGAACAGAAGGTGAAGTTGATTCGCGATAGGCTCAAGGTAGCCCAGTCCAGACAGAAGAGTTATGCAGATTCTAAACGCAAGGAGACAGTTTACGAAGTCGGAGATAGAGTGTATCTTCGAGTATCTCCACTTCGGGGAACAAAACGTTTTGGAGTTAAAGGGAAGTTAGCACCACGATTTGTAGGACCATATCGAGTATTGGAACGTATGGGGGAAGTAGCCTACAAGTTGGAATTGCCCGAAGGATTGTCAGGAGTTCATGATGTGTTCCACGTTTCTCAGCTGAAGAAATGTCACGCAGAGATGGTTGACATCTCGTTAAGAGATACAGTGCATTTGGAAACTATTCAGTTGGATAACGATTTGACCTACGAGGAGAAGCCTGTTAAGATCCTCGAGTTTGCCAACCGAGTTACTCGCAGCAAGGTTATCAAGTTTTGCAAAGTCCAGTGGAGCCACCACTCAGAGGATGAAGCCACCTGGGAGCGAGAGGAAGATTTGTTCAAGGACCACCCTCACATATTTTCTAGCCAACCCGAATCTCGAGGGCGAGATTCATCTTAAGGGGGGTAGGTTTGTAACATCCCAAATTTTCAATTTGGAATGTTATACATTAGATCATCATTGCATATCATATTTTCTTTTTGCATTTTGGTTGATCCTAGAAATTCTACGCAACTCAATGACCCATGGAGAGAGTTGGGGATTTCGATATTTTCATATTTGAGTTCTCTCAAATTTTGAGAATAGGATCATTTGGTTTTATTTATTTTATCATCAATTATTTCTAATATAGAAATATGAGAGAGGGAATAAAATGACTTTCCCAAAATAAAGAAATATTGAGGATTTAATAATAAAATCAAATAAGATTTTATTTCGGAGTTTTTTCGGTGTTTTATTTGAATTAGGAAAAAATGCATTTTTTCAAAATTTCATTTAGGTCCCAAATAAATGTTCACCTTGTGAGGCTTGATTTTAGAAGCCCGTGAAAATTTATTTCGGAATTTTTGGAGTCCGTTTAGTATTTATTTTTCTTTTTCTTCCGAGCGGATTATTTAAAAAAAACACGCCGCGCGGCGACTCGGCCAAGGCCCAGCCGACGGCCCACTCCCCGCCGCCTGCCGTCTCCTTCCAGGAGACGAGCACATCGCCGCCGCCGAGTCCGGCTCGGGCACGCCGCCCCACCGCCTTGCCCCCTCCCCAAGGCAGCACCCCGCCTTCTCTTAAATACCAAGCCACCCCGCCGACCTCACCTCACCCCGCCGCCCGCCAGCCGAGCCGCCCCGCCGCCTGCGCTGCCGCCG
>NC_041384.1:406957452-406996055 GCF_002162155.2 Triticum dicoccoides
CCACCGCCGGAGCCCCGCCCCGCCCGCCGGAATACCTCGCCGGAGGTATAGCCGCCGCCGTTCGCCGTTCGGTTTTTTTTTTAGAAACCGCCTCGGTTTTTTTCGAAACCCTAGATCGGTTTTTTTTCTCTGGTTTACTTATTTAGTGAACGTTCGCCGATCCGTTTGTTTTAGCGAACGTGTTCACCGGTTAGTTTCTGTTAACGAACGTCCGTTCAATTAACTGTTTGTCAGTTTTCTTTTCTCGGATTAAATCCGCGATTTTCTGATCATGATTCCTAATCTGATTTTCGTTTTAGTTTATCTTTTCGCTCGTTTATCGGAATCAGGCGATTCAAGCGCCTAGAGTTTCGTCTCGAAACCCTCTATCCATTTAACCAACTTAAACAAGATTTTTGCTACTGTAAAATTTGCCCTAGATCCAGGTTACTAGAACAAAGTTGTTTTCTTTCGCCGTTTGTCTTTCGTTGCTTCGTTCGATTTGATTCTTTTTACCAACCGGAGTTCTTAAGTTGAACCTTTTGGTTAGATCCCTTATTTGAGTTTTACCTATGCATTAGATGAGTGCTTATTGTATGCTTGTTTGTTTGTTTGCGATAGAATACCCGGAGTGCGCCGCTTGTTACTTCGAATCGCTAGGTTTCCCGGATCATCAGCAAGGCAAGTAACACTTTGATCATACCGTTTCTACTACCCAGTTTTATTGCATTAGATAAATCCTCACACATTGCATGATTAGGATCTAATTAAATTGTGGGATGGGAATTAGATGAGGTAGTACCTATTACCTGTTATTATCAAACCTTTGGGAGTTACTTCTGTGTTTGCTTATTATGCCCTGCTATGCTAGTAGACGTGGATCGGGTGAGTGATATCCATGACAGATGTGAGATTGTTAATTAATGGTTTATCTAAGGTGGCAACTTAAACACACATCTGGGTGGATTGAGGCACCTGGGTATTCCAGGACTTGCCTGTTTTCTTTTGGACCGCCACCCAGGCTCAAAGGGATCATGAGACTATTCATACTAGAAACTTCCGTGTGCAGCCACAAGCTATTATGGGCTCTAGCATAGTTGACTAAGTCGTGTGAACTCTTACAGTGGTAGACTAGCAGATGTAGGGGATGTAGATGGTACGGTCTACCCGATTGTAAGGTGCTAGCGCTTCTGAAAGACTATGTCTCGGTCATCCGTCTTCTCAAACACCCTGTAGTGTGAGAAACCAAACGGAGGCGATCGAGTCTTGTGGGGAAAAGTGCGCAAACCTCTGCAGAGTGTAATAAACTAATCATGGTTAGCCGTGTCCCCGGTTATGGACATCTTGAGTATCTAGTACCTGGATTATCATGTGAATCTCAACATGTTACTCTAAATTAATTTTGTTGGGTTATGTTCTAATGACGATACTTAATTGGGATTGAGAATGTTGTCAACCATTCTCGATGTTTAACAACCACCTTGATAGTTAAATAAATTTTATTCCTTTGAAGTAGGGAAAAATTTGCTTTATGCAAAAATGTAACCATAGAGCTTTCCACTAGCCAAATATGCATATAGTATAGTTGTTTCATCCCATTACTCTCTATGTGTTACCTTGCCAGCATATTCCATGTGCTGACCCGTTTTCGGGCTGCAACTTAATGTTGCAGACTTTTCAGACGACGATTAAGGAGTTTTAGGTCGTGGTTCTATACTCAATGATGCCGTTGGAGTTGATGGACTCACTTATCTTCCAAGCCTTCCGCTGTTATCGTTATTAGATGGCCTTAAGCCATATTTATTGTAATAAGTTCTCTTTTGAGACACTCGATGTAATAAGTGTGTGATTTCTACTCTGCTATAAATCCTCCGAGTACTGTGTGGTGTCAGCATTACTGATCCAGGGATGACACCGGAGCACAGAGATCAGACTGTTTGAGGTCTGGTCGCTACATCGGGGAGGGCACCCTACAACCGTGCTCTTCCAAGGGGAAGGAGCCCATCTGCGACAACATGGAGCGCATCCAGGGTCCGTGCTCTTCCCACGGGAATAAGCCCATCTGTGACAAGTGAGGAAACCCATGATTTGTTTTTCCATGCCTCTTCACAGGGGGAAACCCATGATTTTGTTTGTCGAGTCCCTTTTGTAGTGTAGTGAGAATATGTCCAGTTTTAATTGCTATATTTGGTTGTTTGCAGTATGCCTTGTTTATTTCAGTTGTTCACAATGTGATGCTCTATATGTGCAATTATTTATTGTGCAGTACATTTCATCAATCTAGTTTTAAACATACCGATAGGAATGCATATATGTGCTTGCTGTTAAGGCTGTTATAGCTAGAACATGCCTCTTTTAAAGTTTTTTGATTGTTCGGTTGTTTGTAGTTAGCATATGTCCAGTTTCAAATGCTATCTTTGGTTGTTCGTAGTATGCCTTGTTTATTTCAGTTATTCACAATGTGATGTTCTATATGTGCAAGTATGAACTATGCAGTTCAATTTCATCAGTACTAGTTTCAACAATGCCACTATTAATGACTACATTTGGTTGCTGCATCTTGTAGTTAACACGCCTTTCCATTTTTATTTAACAATAACCAGTGTACTTAGACCGGCACAATACCAGTTTGAATGACTATGTTTGCTTGTTGTTAAATGTTAGGCATGTTGCAGTTAACACACATTTCCACTTGTTTTGCTTTACTAGCATGCTTAAACCTGCACACCGAAGCTATCTTTTGGAGATTATTTTGTCTGCCATGGATAATTTTGGTTGATGTTTAGCCTGTCGTGCTTAACATGCCTCTCGATGTACCTACACAGGACAATTATGGGAACGACTATTGTTTTCCATCATGGTTAGTTTCATCCCATGGCTTATATATACTCACTGTTCAAGATATCGATAGTTGGTACCATATAGGTCGGGGGCTGATAAGGGACTAATTGGTGAATCGGGCTTTTAACTGAATATATATGTAACCCATTTATTGTTAGGTTAACTAGGGCCATATGTAATATATCTGAGGCTACATAGCAACATGCACTGTACTTAATGTCTAAATATGCAATCCTAGGCTATGTAGCAACAAGAACAACAACCCTGTTTGGATACTCAACTTAGCTAGAGGTTAGAGTTTGTTTCTTTCTCATGACTAACCCTGAACTAACTCCATACAAAGAGGTGTTTGGATAACAGGGTTAGATTGGCAATAAATGCACTAGGAGAACTAGCTCCAATTAGCACCTCTTGGGTTGGATGGTTTTTTGGGTGGGTTAGATGCAACTAGCTCAAACTAGCCCTCATGTTTGGATATACTTTAGGGCTATTTGAGCCCAAACTAGCTCAAACTAACTCTAACCCATGGATACAACAGCAGTTAATCAGCCGATAATTTGTAAGAATGCAATAAACTCCTTCCGGCCCATAATATAAGATGTTAATTCATCTAATATGTGAGTATATTGGATGTTATAAGATATTATAAAAGAGTGTTGTATTACATCATTGTGCAATTGTTGTTTAGCTTCTAATGTTAACTTGGTGCTTTTAGGTACATATGTCATTGGTAAAGATCCGTGCTTCGACCCTTTATGCATATGGGGCAATGAGATATCGATGAACCAGCATCAAGTGAGGAAGCTGATAAAGATTGTTAGTAAAATTGGTCAAAAGATGGCAATTAAACTATTTGTTTACACTTTATCCAAGACAACAGCAAACTGCAAGATGGTAAGTAAGAACTTTGCAGCCTTCTTTTTACTTCCCATAATGAGTTATGTTAGATGACAATGTCTGAATATTTTTCTTTGCAGTGGTTGCCAAAGCAGTTTACTCAAGATTACCTCTCAAACTACATGATTGGTGGGCATGCAAAGGTTAAAGTATTTCTACCAGAACACGATGATTATCCAGATGTTTTCATGAAGACCGTGAAGGATGGGTGGTCGGCCATCACAAGGGGTTGGACTAGAGTCGTGCGTGCCTTCTGCGTGGAGAAGGGCACAATATGGGCATTCCGCTTCACCTTGTTCAGCAATCAGAATGTATTTCGCCTCTTTCTTTACTGTCTTTAATAGTACAAGTATACAATTGTGGTTCATCATTATTTATTTGGTTCTTATGTAATTCTTGAACATATGTACCTATGAATCGAATAATGCATTGGTTGTTTGAACCTGATATGAATGAAGTTATAGCATATATTCAAAATCAAATTCAAATTCAGTACAATTTGAAATAGCAGCAATTAAATTACGATGAAATTACACTCTCCAGGTCGTTATGACACACACGGTTGGTAAAACACAAAACGTTTGCGATATACACCATAATCCGACACGGTTCACAAAAAGGAAACATGTGCAAGCATGCACACAATTGCCGTTTACAAAGCGTGTGCGATGTCAGACAATATCACAAATGGTGCGGGCAAACTAAACATTTGTGATAGTTGCCTTATCGTACACGATTCACAACCATGAACTGTTTCTAATGAAGTATGCATCATAAACGTTGCACCACAGAATAGCGTGTGTGATACTTGTCGTGTACGACGATGTTACGGCGGCCCGACATTTCGTAATCATGTCCGACACTTGTACGATGATTAGTTAATCTTCTTAATTAGTTTGCATATGTTTTGGGAAAATCAAATGTGTGTGATTGTGTGATTTTTTGATTTAAAAGGAAACTTTATTCATTTGAAGTAACCAGTGCATCATTTGTGAGGATCATTACAATTTCACTTGGAGGTTCCTCAAACCAGTCGGAAGTCGAAGAAAATCTAGCTAATCTAGCAAGTTCATGAGCTACTTTATTTGCCTCTCTATTACAATGTTCGAATCTAGTTGTGACAAAATCCTCGAAAACTGCTGCCGCTGCCCCCGCTGATTGTCCTCCTTCCTGCATGGTCTCAACCACCTCCATGTTGTCTGAGTTGATGATTAGGCGGTTACACCCCGCCCTTTGCGCCATTGTTAGGCCAAACTTGAGAGCTAAAGCTTCAGCCATCAAAACATCCGCACAATAGTTAATCTTTCCATTTCCTCCTGCAATGAACCTACATTTGTGGTCTCTTAAAATTGCCCCCATTGTACCCTTCAACATATCATGATCAAAAGACGCGTCAACATTAAGTTTCACAAAACCCCTAGGAGGACAGTACCAACCCCCCTTTTTCATCGTCGCCTTTGGAGATGATGCATTTACAAAGTTGGATATGAGATCTATGATCCCATTGCTATCTGCTTTGTTTTCTGAGTTAATTCCTTATGCACTAACTTTCGTCTTCCCATCATAGGTACCAAGCTGAAATAGCTATCATTTCACGTACATTTAGGTACCCCATAATACTCAATCTTGGTCTGGAAGAAGTAGAAGGTATTCCAATATTGCCTCCCCAGCAAGATCAACCTCACAAGCTTTATCAATAATCACATCCATCCCTAGTCTCTTCCAAACCTCCTTTGCTTTACTATAGAGGAAAAGAATGTGTTTCGTATCTTCAAAACCCCGAGAGCAAGTCGGGCAAGAGGGTGAGACCTTCATGTGTCTATTAGCGAGTGTTACCCGGCATGGGAGACTGGCATGTAATGTATGCCATATAAAAAATTTACTTTTGCTGGGCAGGATAACTTCCATATCTGACACCAAATAGGGTTTGGTATGCTTCGCCCCAAGGTATTCCAATATTGCCTCCCCAGCAAGATCAACCTCACAAGCTTTATCAATAATCACATCCATCCCTAGTCTCTTCCAAACCTCCTTTGCTTTACTATAGAGGAAAAGAATGTGTTTCGTATCTTCAAAACCCCGAGAGCAAGTCGGGCAAGAGGGTGAGACCTTCATGTGTCTATTAGCGAGTGTTACCCGGCATGGGAGACTGGCATGTAATGTATGCCATATAAAAAATTTACTTTTGCTGGGCAGGATAACTTCCATATCTGACACCAAATAGGGTTTGGTATGCTTCGCCCCATCCCATTAGAATATTTGAGTCTACTCACATACTGATAATTCCATTCCACCGAGTAAGCAGACCTTACCGAGAACATACCATTTTTGTGTAACTCCAGGCAATGAACTCTGTCATATCATATTGCAAAAGTGGGATTGAAAGAATTCGTTGTGCGTCAATGGGCCACATAGTTTATCTAATCAGTTCCTCGTCCCAATTGTTGGAAGCAGGGTCAATCAGGTGTAACGCCCCGAGACCGATGCTCCAGATGCCTTCCAGTAATTTCGTTGCCGCCGTGTGTTTATTTTGCTTGCTCCTTTTATTTTTGCATAGCATCATGTCATCATGCCATTTCATTTTTTTAAATATACTAAATAAAATGCACAGATCTTTGATCTATTTAAATTGAGGGAACTTACATGGTGATTTCTCTATATAACATATCCTCCCAACATATTAGGGAGCTATAGTAAATATTCTAACACACTTGCAAAATAATTCCATGTATTTTATACTTCAAGTTTGGTCCCCAAACTTTGCCCATAATTTCTTTCATCGCTTTCTCGATCTCCACAAAAATTCCGAACATTTTTTGACTCTCCAAACATGTTTTCCTAATTCAAACTTATTTGAACCACATTCAAATGTTTTCGAATGCAATCCTTCCAAGCGGTGCCAAATGTATTTTTTTGGATCAAGCTCCTTTTTGTGAGTCCGAGAAAATAATCCCTTTCCCAACCTCTTTAACCTTTTCTGCACTCCTTTTCTTTCTTTGCATTTTTTCCTATTTTGGAAAATAAGTGAGAGGGAGAGAGAGAGGCTCTTGCCAGCCTCTTAGACCAACCTAGGCCATCCCTGCCAAGGCCCATGTCCTCCCAGGACCATCTAACCCCTAACCCTAGCCCGACTCCTCCCTCGATACCTCTCCCCTTCCCTCGTTCCCTTCCGTCCAACGCCGCTAGGAGCCTCGCTCCCCATCTCCCTCCGTGCCCGATCCCCTCCTACACCGTGCCCCGATCGATGGCGCCTCCCGAGCATGCCCGGCCTCCACCAGCAGCCTCTCCATCGAGCCCGCTCTCCTCCTACCCCGCGACCAAGCCGCCGGCCTGGAGCTTCTCCGCAGCCAGCGCCCTTCTCCAGCGCCCCAAGTCTCGTAGGCGCCTGCTCCTGTATCGAGCAGGGGAGCAAGGAGGACGAAGCCCAGCTCTGCCGCCTAGGCAATTCGTCCGCGCCGCGCCTCCCCTTCCTCTACTCCCTTTTTGTCCTCCTCCCCGTCGCTGCCATTGCCACAAGCAAAGGCTTGGCTCGCCACTCCAGCGACCTATTCCTCCGACGACCTCGACTTCTACCCTGCTGCTCTACCTCGCCTCTCACCCGACCGCCCCCGCGTCGTCTGCGCAGCCGCCTGCATCGCGCCCGAGCACCCGCTTACTTCGTCCATGGCATCGCTGCTGTTCCTGGCCTCGCCCATAGCTCTGCCACGTTCCGGTGCCGCCGGCTGACCTCGTCTTCCTCCTACCCTACTGCTGCCTTCAAGCACAATCGATGCATCTATGTGTGGAACCTGCAAGTACCCCGACGTTCATCACCATGCACAACTACAACGACAAGGGTACCACTACCGTCGACCCGGGGACGCCAAGTTCCTCTACTACCCGTGTGAGGCTACATCCGGAGATGCTTCAAGCTCAACTTCCTTCATGGGAACAACTACCTCTCGCGGGCGTGTATCGTCGCCTTGTACCATTTCGGTTCTTCAAGGCCACCAAGTTCCGCTACGAGATGTACCCGTACCATCGCCGAAGACCCGTGTAACACAAGCGTCAAGTTCTACTACCGTCGCAAAAATGAGACGACGGGAGTCCGAAGACCCCAAGTACCATGACAATTGACATAGAGTACCACTACCATCGCCGATATAGCGAGTACCTCTACCGTCGTCGTGTACCACTACTTCCACTACCCTCGACAGAACGACTACTTCCCACGACGACCCCGTGAACAATTACATCCCCTTCGACATGTGTACTTCTACCGCCGAACTCGATCCGCTCCTAAAATGCATGCTTCAAAGGTATAACACCGAGACGACCACCCGTGGACCATACGCATGTGATGTGTGTGTATGAGATGGTTGCATGTATCTGTTGCTTGCCGCGCATGATGTATCGCTTGCGCGTTACCCGTTCCCAAGCCATCAACACGTGGGAACCCGGTTACCAGGAGCACCCCACCTTTTCATTGCATGACACTCTCCCATTACTTCTTCTTTTGCACCGACATCTCAATCGAGTTTCCAGAACCGATATGTTGCCGTGGCTTCATTTTCGGATTCCTTGTCGTGGCACCCCTTTCTTTCCGCCATGACGACAAAATGTTCCTTATCATCTTCATGTCAACTTTTCATAAAATTGCATGAAACTTGCAAATGTCATCCGCATCATGATAACAACCTTTAAAATGTGTTGCATTAAATTGCTAATGCACATGAGGATTTACCGGAATTGTTGTTTGATGTTTCCGACCTCCTAACTGTGTATTTTACTCATGTTTCACCTCTTGCCATGTTAAGAACATTTAATTTTGTTGGGTACATAACCGGGAGTGAACTAAATAATCGAATGTGGTGTTTCATCAATATGCAACTTGTTACATATTGAGCTCTACTTAACTTGTAGTTTTGTTTGTGCACTTTGCCATGCCTCTTTAACCGGACATGCATCATACTTGCTTGCGCATCATGCCATGGTTATGCTTGTGTGTTTACCATGTTGTTTGCTCCTTTCCGGTGTTGCTTCTTCTTGTTAGTTCCGGTAACGTCGCGTTTGTGAGGATTCGTTCGACTACGTCATTTGTCTTTTTCATGGACTCGTTCTTCTTCCTTGTGGGATCTCAGGCAAGATGACCATACCCTCGAAATCACTTCTATCTTTGATTGCTAGTTGTTCGTTCTATCGCTATGTCGCTCTACCTACCACTTGTTATATCATGCCTCCCATATTGGCATGTCAAGCCTCTAACCCACCTTTCCTAGCAAACTGTTGTTTGGCTAAGTTACCGCTTTGCTCAGCCCCTCTTATAGCATTGTTAGTTGCAGGTGAAGCTGAAGTTTGTTCCATGTTGGAACACGGATATGTTGGGATACCACATTATCTCTTATTTTAATTAATGCATCTATATACTTCGTAAAGGGTGGAAGACTCGGCCTTATGCCTGGTGTTTTGTTCCACTCTTGCCTCCCTAGTTTCATCATACCGGTGTTATGTTCCTTGATTTTGCGTTCCTTACGCGGTTGGGTGTTATGGGAACCCCTTGACAGTTCGCTTTGAAAATAAAACTCCTCCTGCAAGGCCCAACCTTGGTTTTACCATTTGCCTAACAACCTATCACCTTCCCTTGGGTTCTGCAGACCCGAGGGTCATATTTATTTCACCCCCCCCCCCCATGGGCCAGTTCTTCTCTAAGTGTTGATCCGAACCAAGCCGCCTGCGGGGCCACCTAGGGGAAACTCGAGGGTTGGTTTTACTTGTAGCCTGTCTCATCCGGTGTTGCCCTGAGAATGAGATACGTGCGACTCCTATCGGGATTGTCGGCACATCGGGCGGCTTTGCTGGTCTTGATTTACCATTGTCGAAATATCTTGTAACCGGGATTCTGAGAATGATCGGGTGTTTCCGGGAGAAGGAATATCCTTCGTTGACCGTGAGAGCTTGTGATGGGCTAAGTTGGGACACCCCTACATGGTATAAACTTTCGAGAGCCGTGCCCGCGGTTATGTGGCAGATGGGAATTTGTTAATGTCCGGTTGTAGAGAACTTGACACTTGACTTATTTAAAATGCATCAACTGCGTGTGTAGCTGTTATGGTCTCTTTCCGGCAGAGTCCGGGAAGTGAACACGGTCTTGTGTTATGCTTGAACGTAAGTAGTTTCAGGATCACTTCTTGATCACTTCTAGATTCTCGCCCGTTGCATTGCTTCTATTCTCGCTCTTATTTGCGTATGTTAGCCACCATATATGCTTTGTGCTTGCTGCAGCTCCACCTCATTATCTTACCCTACCATAAACTTAAATAGTCTTGATCTTGTGGGTGTGAGATTGCCGAGTCCTCGTGACTCACGGATACTTCCAAACAGTTGCAGGTGCCTATGATACCACTGCAGTTGACGCAACCAACTCAAGTGGGAGCTCGATGAAGACCTTTGTCATTACTATGTGTCGTTTCCTGTTGATCAGTAGTGGTGCCCAGTTGGGACGATCGGGGATCTAGCATTTAGGGTTGTCTTCTTTTATTTTGGTTCCGTAGTCAGACCTTGATTGTACTCTGGATGATGTATGTTTAACTTGTTATTTGTGTGAAGTGGCGATTGTTAGCCAACTCTTTATCCCTTTCTTATTCAGTACATGGGATTGTGTGAAGATTACCCCTCTTGCGACAAAACCACCATGCGATTATGCCTCTAAGTCGTGCCTCGACACATGGGAGATATAGCCGCATTGTGGGTGTTACAAGTTGGTAATCAGAGCCATCCCCGACTTAGGAGACCCCTGCTTGATCGAATCGCTGACGTTGTCGAGTCTAGAACAAAATGTTTTGAGTCTTAGGATTATATATATCGGAGAGTAGGATTCTTTTTACTCCTCGGTCCCTTCGTCGCTCTGGTGAGGCCTCCTGGCGTAGAAGTTTTGACTTTCCTTTCCTCAAATTTCACGAAAAAAATTTAGGATCACGCGGGTATCTTGGAATCGTTCCGATAGTCTTGTGATGAGAACATTGTTCTTGGTGCCTCCTGACATTTAGGGGTTGTGGCAGTGTCCCGGGGAGTTGAGCTCCAAGGTGTTGTCATCACAATTTTATCGTTGCAGTTCTGGAATACCTGAGCTCCCGACATCGAAAATCTCTTTTATGCGTTTGTTGGTGAGATAACCTCGATGCCACTCAGTACTAGGGCGGGAGTTTGGGAGTATTGCCATAACTCGTATAATGGATGCTTTTCGAAGGTTGAGGTACATGATTTTCGAAGGTTTCTTGGTGATGTGTTGAAGGATGGATACTGCTGGATGTAGGGATTGTTAGTTTGGGTGAGATATTATGCTTCCCCTGTATCCCCAACACTAGATTGCATAACCATAAAGTTTTGGGAGTTTATAAGTGGTAATTCAACTATCTCGTAGGATATCTTTCCAACAGACACATGATACGACATGGGATCTATCATATGTTTGTTTCCGGCTTATTTTGCAAGCCAAATCCTTTGCTTGTTTTGAGTTGTGGTATTCAAGTTGCTTCGAAGTCAAGTGTTGATTCCATACCTTTCCTAAACAGTGTTCTCATATTTCTATGTGAATGCTAATCCTTCTTGATCATCAAGGTTGTCTTTTCAATTCTATCCCAACGTTGTTCATTTCATCCGTTCCCAAGTTTGCCTTTGTTTTCCCCGCCCTCCCACCCTTTTTTTTCAAGGACTTGGATTTCTTAATCAACTATCCTTTTCATTCATGTGAAGTATCTTCAGTCTTTTCTTTCAATGTTCTTATCCGGTGATTCTCAGGAAGATGCTCAGTAAGCTTCAAGTTCATCATTCATCATTCTTGTATTCTTCTCCGGTGGATTCAATTCAAGCTTTCAGTGTTGATCATATCCTTTCCTCGTTTCAAATGCTTTCTCATGCCATTGCACCCCCCTGATCATTCACCTCTCGCTATTCATTTGTTCCGGAGTGCTGAAGATATCTCAAAAGATTCAAGTCTCCATTCTCAATTCGCTCAAGTTCTTTTGAGGATGTTATCTCATTCAAGCCATTTAAATCAATCAGTGCAATCTCCTTTCAAGTAATCATTCAATGGTGTATCTTTTGAGTGGGGCCTAACCCACATGTCTTTTCCCATGATCTTACCTGACTCTTCTAATTTTCCCGGAGTTACTCTCAAATTCTTCTCCAAGTTTGATGTAAGAATGAATTATCATCAGTCATATGTCTTTCTCTAAGATCTCTCAAATTCTTTTCATCGTTGGCTCAACCTCTTCGCTTTTGATTCTCCCGGAGTGTCTAAACAATTCTTGGTGGTGTTTCTCGTCGTCATTCTCGGATCTTGAAGACCGAATAAGAGTTTCTCTTAAATCTTGCTCCGTTCTCTTGAAGATGTGTAGTTCAAGATTGATGCCATCCTCTCATAATTGTTTTCGATTGTGAGAATTCTTTTCAACCATTCGGAGCAATTCATGAGTCTTTTCAGTTTGATTCTCCGGAGGCCATCATTTCAGAAGATTTATTCGTTCTCAACATTCAGCTCTCATTCCCCAATTCTACCGGCGGGTGCATCGTTCAAATATCCTCTAATCAGTTCATGATCTCTTCGTTCTCAGGTATCTAAATCCCCTCAAGTATCTTCGTTCATTTTCTAATTCTTCCAGTGTTTCTTTATCTTTTCTTCGTTCATTTTCAATTCTTACAGTGGTTCATTCAAGATTTCTCTTCCTTCGTTATCATACCAATTCATTCATTGTTTCCAAATCCCGCCGGTGGTTCCATCAATACCTTCTCAAGTTTGCGCAAAATCTCTCTTAATCCTTTTTATGAGAATAAGTAGTATGCCAAATCCGTTGCTTGTCATTAATTTAAATTGGTGAAGGATACGCATAACGTAATTCTTATTATTGTTTTATCCAAGTGTTCTAGTTTCTTCTTTCCAGAGTTCTTCATCATGTCACATTTCTCGATTTGAGATGCTTCATCTCTTCTTTTCCAGAGTTCCAAGTTTATTTTCCGCTTTATCTCGTCGTGAAGCTCCATCCAATCATTGCAAGGCTTCAATCTTATTCTTTTCATCCTTCACTTCTTTTTGATCATTCTTTCATTACCGGAGTTCTTCATGGAGGTTGTACATGGTAGTTCGTCAAGGATTCCTTTCATTCTTCAATTGTTCTTCAAGATTTCTCTCGAAGTTAAGTTCCGCCAAGCTATACTCTAAAATAAACATGGTGTTCAACACATGTCTTGTTTTGAGGAGTTCAAGCATTCTTCATCTTGCACTCCGAAGTGCAATTCTTTCTCTCTTATCTTTTGAGGTGGTGTTATGTCACTCTTGACAATTTCGCTTCGTGTTCTATGATTCACAAGTTGTCCGGAATGACATATTTTAAACCCATCATTTTCAATTCGTTCATGAGATCCTTTGCAACCCATCAATCTCTTCATTGGAGTTATCTTGGGTAATATTTCACCTAAAGCTTTCCCTAAGGATTGTTGCTATTTATGGTGCTTATAAATGACCCAAGTTCTTCATTTATCATCCCGGTGAAATAAGTTTTCATCTCTTCGTTGATCTCAATCAATCTTTGTTTCCGTTAGTGGCAGAATTTCACCTCAAGTTTTGGGGTGTTTTCCATAAGCCCACAACAAGTTTATTCTTTTCATTGTTCATTTCCCAACAACTCCATCCAATACTCTATGGAAGGATGCTTTCAAATTCATTTGAGGTAGAAGATGTTGCTTTTCTTCTTCGTTACTTTCAGTCGGTTCTATCTTTTGTTCTGGAGGCATTGTGATGTTGCACGCTTCGACCCATCATCCCATTTTTGTCAAAGATCTTGTTCTTTCCTTTGCTTATCCATTCAATCGGAGTGTCGTGCTCTCTTTTCAAGTTCTTCCCATTTTGTCAAGTTTTACCGCCCTTCTCAACCGGAGTGCTGTCTGAAATCTTTCTTACCCATTGTGCCATTCTTTCAATAGTTCTGGAGGCAGTGTGTTGTTGATTTCGTCAAGTATCATCCAATCTTCCCAAGTTCATGTTCAATTCCTTCCATTTACAGTCGGAGTGTTGTCCAAATTATATCATTCTTATTCCTTCTCTATCTTGTTTTAACTAGAGTGTTGTCACAATTGATCTTTATCGTTCCTTGTACATCTCGTTTCAACCGGAGTGCTTGCATGTACTTCTTGTCCATTGTAACCCTTTTCTTATGTCTTCCAACCTACAAGGTTCCCATAATGTTCCTTGTTCCTCTTTTCCAACGGAGTGTTTTTCAAGTTTGTTCATCTTCGTTGCATTCTTTCTTTCAATTTGTTCAATCTCTCAAGGTTCTTTGGTTTCACTCATTTGTCAAAGAATCAACTTAGTTTACCTCTCCTCTTCCTTTTCTGCTTCTCTCCGGTGCCATCCTAGATCTCGGGACGATATCCTCTTGTAGTGGTGGAGTGTTGTAACGCCCTGAGACCGACGCTCCAGATGCCTTCCAGTAATTTCTTTGCCGACGTGTGTTTATTTTGCTTGCTCCTTTTATTTTTGCATTGCGTCATGTCATCATGCCATTTCATTTTTTTAATCTACTAAATAAAATGCATAGATCTTTGATCTATTTAAATTGAGGGAACTCACATGGTGATTTTTCTATATGACATATCCTTCCAATATATGAGGGAGCTATAGTAAATATTCTAACACACTTGCAAAAAAATTCCATGTATTTTCTACTTCAAGTTTGGTCCCCAAACTTTTCCCATAATTTCTTTCGATCTCCACGAAAATTCTAAACATTTTTGGACTCTCCAAAAATGTTTTCCTAATTCAAACTTATTTGAATCACATTCAAATGTGTTCGAATGCAATCCTTCCAAGCGGTGCCAAATGTATTTTTTGGATCAAGCTCCTTTTTGTGAGTCCGAGAAAATAATCCCTTGCCCAACGTCTTTAACCTTTTCTGCACTCCTTTTCTTTCTTTGCATTTTTCCCAGTTTTGGAAAATAAGTGAGAGGGAGAGAGAGGCTCTAGCCGGCCTCTTAGACCCACCTAGGCCATCCCTGCCAATGCCCATGTCCTCCCAGGCCCATCCAACCCCTAATCCTAACCCTAGCCCGACTCCTCCCTCGATACCTCTCCCCTTCCCCCGTTCCCTTCCATCCAGCGCCGCCAGGAGCCTCGCTCCCCATCTCCCTCCGCGCCCGATCTCCTCCTGCACCGTGCCCCGATCGATGGCGCCTCCTGAGCATGCCCGATCTCCACCAGCAGCCTCTCCATCGACCCCGCTCTCCTCCTACCCTACGACCAAGCCGCCGCCCTGGAGCTTCTCCGCCGCCGGCGCCCTTCTCCAGCGCCCCAAGTCTCGTCGGCGCCTGCTCCTGTATCGAGCAGGGGAGCAAGGAGGACGAAGCCCAGCTCTGCCGCCTAGGCAATTCGTCTGTGCCGCGCCTCCCCTTCCTCTGCTCCCTTTTCGACCTCCTCCTCGTCGTTGCCATTGCCACAAGCAGAGGCTTGCCTCGCCTCCTCCGACAACCTCAACTTCCAGCCCGCTGCTCTGCCTCGCCTCTCACCCGGCCGCCCCCGCGTCGTCTGCGCAGCCGCCTGCATCACGCCCGAGCTCCCGCTTCCTTCGTCCATGGCGTCGCTGCCGTTCCTGGCCTCGCCCACAGCTCCTCCATGTTCTGGTGTCGCCGACTGACCTCGTCTTCCTCCTACCCTGCTGTTGCCATCGAGCACCATTGATGCATCTATGTGTGGAACCTGCAAGTACCCCGACGTTCATCACCATGCACAACTACAGCGACAAGGGTACCACTACCGTCGACCTAGGGACGCCAAGTTCCTCTACTACCCGTGTGTGGCTACATCCGGAGATGCGTCAAGTTCAACTTCCTTCATGGGAACGACTACCTCTCGCGGGCGTGTATCGTCGCCTTGTACCATTTTGGTTCTTCAAGGCCACCAAGTTCCGCTACGAGATGTACCCGTACCATCGCCGAAGACCCGTGTAACACAAGCGTCAAGTTATACTACCGTCACAAAAACAAGATGGCGGAAGTCCGAAGACCCCAATTACCATGACAATTGACACAGAGTACCACTACCCTCATCATGTACAACTACCGTCGACCCCAAGTTACTCGGATTCGTCAAGTTCCTATCCGAAACAAATCGTGTACGACTACCGTCGCTGATATAGTGAGTACCTCTACCATCGTCATGTACCACTTCTTCCACTACCCTCGCGAGAACGACTACTTCCCACGACGACCCCGTGAACAACTACTTCCCCTTTGACACGTGTACTTGTATCGTTGAACTCGATCCGCTCCTAAAATGCACGCTTCAAAGGTATAATGCCGAGACGACCACCCGTGGACCGTATGCATGTGATGTGTGTGTATGAGATGGTTGCATGTATCTGTTGCTTGCCGCGCACGATGTATCGCTTGCGCGTTACCCGTTTCCGAGCCATCGACACGTGGGAACCCGGTTACCAGGAGCACCCCACCTTTTCATCACATGACACTCTCCCG
This sequence comes from Triticum dicoccoides, assembly GCF_002162155.2. Lineage (NCBI taxonomy): Eukaryota > Viridiplantae > Streptophyta > Magnoliopsida > Poales > Poaceae > Triticum > Triticum dicoccoides. Next base: position 406,973,671 of record NC_041384.1, read on the forward strand.
TCACTTCTTATTTTGCACTGGCATCTTAATCGAGTTTCCGGAACCGATATGTTGTCGTGGCTTCATTTTCGGATTCCATGTCGTGGCACCCCTTTCTTTCCGCCATGGCGACAAAATGCTCCTTATCATCTTCATGTCAACTTTTCATAAAATTGCATGAAACTTGCAAATGTCATCCGCATCATGATAACAACCTTTAAAATGTTTAAAATTGTTGTTGCATTAAATTGCTAATGCACATGAGGATTTACAGGAATTGTTGTTTGATGTTTCTGACCTCATTTAAAATGCCTAACTGTGTATTTTACTCATGTTTCACCTCTTGCCATGTTAAGAACATTTAATTTTGTTGGGTACATAACCGGGAATGAACTAAATAATCGAATGTGGTGTTTCGTCAATATGCAACTTGTTGCATATTGAGCTCCACTTAACTTGTAGTTTTGTTTGTGCACTTTGCCATGCCTCTTCAACCGAACATGCATCATACTTGCTTGTGCATCATGCCATGGTTATCCTTGTGTGTTTACCATGTTGTTTGCTCCTTTCTGGTGTTTCTTTTTCTTGTTAGTTCAGGTAACGTCGCATTTGTGAGGATTCGTTCGACTACGTCCGTTTGTCTTCTTCATGGACTCGTTCTTCTTCCTTGTGGGATCTCAGGCAAGACGACCATACCCTCGAAATCACTTCTATCTTTGCTTGCTAGTTGTTCGTTCTATCGCTATGTCGCTCTACCTACCACTTGTTATATCATGCCTCCCATATTGGCATGTCAAGCCTATAACCCACCTTTCCTAGCAAACTGTTGTTTGGCTAAGTTACCGCTTTGCTCAGCCCCTCTTATAGATTTGTTAGTTGCAGGTGAAGCTCAAGTTTGTTCCATGTTGGAACATGGATATGTTGGGATATCACATTATCTCTTATTTTAATTAATGCATCTATATACTTCGTAAAGGGTGGAAGGCTCGGCCTTATGCCTGGTGTTTTGTTCCACTCTTGCCGCCCTAGTTTCCGTCATATCGGTGTTGTGTTCCTTGATTTTGCGTTCCTTACGCGGTTGGGTGTTATGGGAACCCCTTGACAGTTTGCTTTGAATAAAAATCCTCCAGCAAGGCCCAACCTTGGTTTTACCATTTGCCTAACAACATATCACCTTCCCTTGGGTTCTGCAGACCCGAGAGTCATCTTTATTTTAACCCCCCCCCCCTGGACAGTGCTTATCTAAGTGTTGGTCCGAACCGAGCCGCCTGTGGGGCCACCTCGGGGAAACTCGAGGGCTGGTTTTACTCGTAGCATGTCTCATCCGGTGTTGCCTGAGAATGAGATACGTGCGACTCCTATCGGGATTATCGGCACATCGGGCGGCTTTGCTGGCCTTATTTTACCATTGTTGAAATGTCTTGTAACTGGGATTCCGAGACTGATCGGGTCTTTTCGGGAGAAGGAATATCCTTCGTTGACTGTGAGAGCTTGTGATGGGCTAAGTTGGGGCACCCCTACAGGGTATAAACTTTGAGAGCCATGCCCGCGGTTATGTGGCAGATGGGAATTTGTTAATGTCCGGTTGTAGAGAACTTGACACTTGACTTAATTAAAATGGATCAACCGCGTGTGTAGCCGTGATGGTCTCTTTCCGGCGGAGTCCGGGAAGTGAACACGGTCTTGTGTTATGCTTGAACGTAAGTAGTTTCAGGATCACTTCTTGATCACTTCTAGATTCTCGCCCGTTGCGTTGCTTCTCTTCTCGCTCTTATTTGCGTATGTTAGCCACCATATATGCTTAGTGCTTGCTGCAACTCCACCTCATTATCTTACCCTACCCATAAGCTTAAATAGTCTTGATCTCACGGGTGTGAGATTGCCGAGTCCTCGTGACTCACGGATACTTCCAAACAGTTGCAGGTGCCGATGATACCAGTGCAGTTGACGCAACCGAGCTCGAGTGGGAGCTTGATGAACATCTTTGCCGTTACTATGTGTCATTTCCTGTTGATCAGTAGTGGTGCCTCAAGAAAATATGCCCTACAGGCAATAATAAAGTTATTATTTATTTCCTTATATCATGATAAATGTTTATTATTCATGCTAGAATTGTATTAACTGGAAACATAATACTTGTGTGAATACATAGACAAACAAAGTGTCACTAGTATGCCTCTACTTGACTAGCTCGTTAATCAAAGATGGTTATGTTTCCTAACCATAGACATGAGTTTTCATTTGACTAACGGGATCACATCATTAGGAGAATGATGTGATTGACATGAGCCATTCCATTAGCTTAGCACCCGATCGTTTAGGTGTTGCTATTGCTTTCTTCATGACTTATACATGTTCCTATGACTATGAGATTATGCAACTCCCGTTTACCGGAGGAACACTTTGTGTGCTACCAAACGTCACAACGTAACTGGATGATTATAAAGGTGCTCTACAGGTGTCTCCAAAGGTACATGTTGGGTTGGCGTATTTCGAGATTAGGATTTGTCACTCCGATTGTCAGAGAGGTATCTCTGGGCCCTCTCGGTAATGCACATCACTTAAGCCTTGCAAGCAATGCAACTAATAAGTTAGTTGCAAGATGATGTATTACAGAACGAGTAAAGAGACTTGCCGGTAATGAGATTGAACTAGGTATTGAGATACCGATGATCAAATCTCGGGCAAGTAACATACCGATGACAAAGGGAACAAACGTATGTTGTTATGCGGTCTGACCGATAAAGATCTTCGTAGAATATGTAGGAGCCAATATGAGCATCCAGGTTCCGATATTGGTTATTGACCGGAGACGTGTCTCGGTCATGTCTACATTGTTCTCGAACCCGTAGGGTCCGCACGCTTAACGTTACAATGACAGTTTCATTATGAGTTTATATATTTTGATGTACCAAAGGTTGTTCGGAGTCCCGGATGTGATCACGGACTTGACGAGGAGTCTCGAAATGGTCGAGACATAAAGATCAATATATTGGACGACTATATCTGGACACCGGAAAGGTTCCGGGTGAGATTGGGACAATACCGGATCACCGGGAGGTTATCGGAACCCCCCGGGAGGTATATGGGCCTTATTGGGCCTTAGTGGAAAGGAGGGGAAAGGAGCAAGGGAGGGGCGCCCCCCCCCAAGCCCAATCCGAATTGGGAAGGGGGCCGCCCCCCCCCCTTTCCTTCCTCCCTCCTTCCTCTTCCTTCCCTCTCCTACTCCTAATAGGAAAAAGGGGAGTCCTACTCCCTGTGGGAGTTGGACTCCCCCTAGGGCGCGCCACCCTCCTTGGCCGGCCCCCTCCTCCACTCCTTTATATACGGGGGCAGGGGGGCACCCCATAGACACAATAGTTGATCATTGATCTCTTAGCCGTGTGCGGTGCCCCCCTCCACCATAGTCCTCGATAATATTATAGCGGTGCTTAGGCAAAGCCCTGCGACGGTAAAACATCAAGATCGTCACCACGCCGTCGTGCTGACGGAACTCATCCCCGACACTTTGCTGGATCGGAGTCCGGGGATCATCATCGAGCTGAACGTGTGCTAGAACTCGGAGGTGCCGTAGTTTCGGTGCTTGATCGGTCGGGCCGTGAAGACGTACGACTACATCAACCGCGTTGTGCTAACGCTTCCGCTTCCGGTCTATGAGGGTATGTAGACAACACTCTCCCCTCTCGTTGCTATGCATCACCATGATATTGCGTGTGCGTAGGAATTTTTTTGAAATTACTACGTTACACAATAGTGGCATCCGAGCCCAGGTTTTATGCGTTGATGTTATATGCACGAGTACAACACAAGTGAGTTGTGGGCGATATAAGTCATACTACTTACCAGCATGTCATACTTTGGTTCGGCGGTATTGTTGGATGAAGCGGCCCGGACCGACATTACGCGTACGCTTACGCGAGACTGGTTCTACCGACGTGCTTTGCACACAGGTGGCTGGCGGGTGTCAGTTTCTCCAACTTTAGTTGAACCGAGTGTGGCTATACCTGGTCCTTGTGAAGGTTAAAACAGCACCAACTTGACAAACTATCATTGTGGTTTTGATGCGTAGGTAAGAACGGTTCTTGCTAAGCCCGTAGCAGCCACGTAAAACTTGCAACAACAAAGTAGAGGATGTCTAACTTGTTTTTGCAGGGCATGTTGTGATGTGATATGGTCAAGACATGATGCTAAATTTTATTGTATGAGATGATCATGTTTTGTAACCAAGTTATCGGCAACTGGCAGGATCCATATGGTTGTCGCTTTATTGTATGCAATGCAATCGCGCTGTAATGCTTTACTTTATTACTAAACGGTAGCGATAGTCGTGGAAGCATAAGATTGGCGAGACGACAACGATGCTACGATGTAGATCAAGGTGTCGCGCCGGTGACGATGGTGATCATGATGATGCTTCGGAGATGGAGATCACAAGCACAAGATGATGATGGCCATATCATATCACTTATATTGATTGCATGTGATGTTTATCTTTTATGCATCTTATCTTGCTTTGATTGACGGTAGCATTATAAGATGATCTCTCACTAAATTTCAAGATAAAAGTGTTCTCCCTGAGTATGCACCGTTGCCAAAGTTCGTCGTGCCCAGACACCACGTGATGATCGGGTGTGATAAGCTCTACGTCCATCTACAACGGGTGCAAGCCAGTTTTGCACACGCAGAATACTCAAGTTAAACTTGACGAGCCTAGCATATGCAGATATGGCCTCGGAACACTGAGACCGAAAGGTCGAGCATGAATCATATAGTAGATATGATCAACATAGTGATGTTAACCATTGAAAACTACTCCATTTCAGGTGATGATCGGTTATGGTTTAGTTGATTTGGACCACGTGATCACTTAGAAGATTAGAGGGATGTCTTTCTAAGTGGGAGTTCTTAAGTAATATGATTAATTGAACTTAAATTTATCATGAACTTAGTACCTGATAGTATCTTGCTTGTTTATGTTTGATTATAGATAGATGGCCCGTGTTGTTGTTCCATTGAATTTTAATGCGTTCCTTGAGAAAGCAAAATTGAAAGATGATGGTAGCAATTATACGGACTGGGTCCGTAACTTGAGGATTATCCTCATTGCTGCACAGAAGAATTACGTCCTGGAAGCACCGCTGGGTGACAGGCCTGCTGCTGGAGCAACACCAAATGTTATGAACGTCTGGCAGAGCAAAGCTGATGACTACTCGATAGTTCAGTGTGCCATGCTTTACGGCTTAGAATCGGGACTTCAACGACGTTTTGAACGTCATGGAGCATATGAGATGTTCCAGGAGTTGAAGTTAATATTTCAAGCAAATGCCCGGATTGAGAGATATGAAGTCTCCAATAAGTTCTATAGCTACAAGATGGAGGAGAACAGTTCTGTCAGTGAGCATATACTCAAAATGTCTGGGTATAATAATCACTTAATTCAACTAGGAGTTAATCTTCCGGATGATTGCGTCATTGACAGAATTCTCCAATCACTTCCACCTAGCTACAAGAGCTTCATGATGAACTATAATATGCAAGGGGTGGATAAGACAATTCCCGAGCTCTTCGCAATGCTAAAAGCTGCGGAGGTAGAAATCAAGAAGGAGCATCAAGTGTTGATGGTCAACAAGACCACTAGTTTCAAGAAAAAGGGCAAGGGGAAGAAGAAGGGGAACTTCAAGAAGAACGGCAAGCAAGTTGCTGCTCAAGAGAAGAAACCCAAGTCTGGACCTAAGCCTGAAACTGAGTGCTTCTACTACAAGCAGACTGGTCACTGGAAGCGGAACTGCCCCAAGTATTTGGCGGATAAGAAGGATGGCAAAGTGAACAAATGTATATGTGATATACATGTTATTGATGTGTACCTTACTAGAGCTCGCAGTAGCACCTGGGTATTTGATACTGGTTCTGTTGCTAATATTTGCAACTCGAAACAGGGACTACGGATTAAGCAAACACCGGCGAAGGACGAGGTGACGATGCGCGTGGGAAATGGTTCCAAAGTCGATGTGATCGCAGTCGGCACGCTACCTCTACATCTACCATCGGGATTAGTATTAGACCTAAATAATTGTTATTTGGTGCCAGCGTTAAGCATGAACATTATATCTGGATCTTGTTTGATGCGAGATGGTTATTCATTTAAATCAGAGAATAATGGTTGTTCTATTTATATGAGTAATATCTTTTATGGTCATGCACCCTTGAAGAGTGGTCTATTTTTGATGAATCTCGATAGTAGTGATACACATATTCATAATTTTGAAGCCAAAAGATGCAGAGTTGATAATGATAGTGCAACTTATTTGTGGCACTGCCGTTTAGGTCATATCGGTGTAAAGCGCATGAAGAAACTCCATACTGATGGACTTTTGGAACCACTTGATTATGAATCACTTGGTACTTGCGGACCGTGTCTCATGGGCAAGATGACTAAAACACCGTTCTCCGGTACTATGGAGAGAGCAACAGATTTGTTGGAAATCATACATACAGATGTATGTGGTCCAATGAATGTTGAAGCTCGTGGCGGATATCGTTATTTTCTCACCTTCAGAGATGATTTAAGCAGATATGGGTATATCTACTTAATGAAATATAAGTCTGAAACATTTGAAAAGTTCAAAGAATTCCAGAGTGAAGTTGAAAATCATCGTAACAAGAAAATAAAGTTTCTATGATCTGATCGTGGAGGAGAATATTTGAGTTACGAGTTTGGTTTACACTTGAAACAATGCGGAATAGTTTCGCAACTCACGCCACCCGGAACACCACAGCGTAATGGTGTGTCTGAACATCGTAATCGTACTTTACTTGATATGGTGCGATCTATGATGTCTCTTAGAGATTTACTGCTATCATTTTGGGGTTATGCTTTAGAGACGACCGCATTCACGTTAAATAGGGCACCATCAAAATCCATTGAGATGACGCCTTATGAACTATGGTTTGGCAAGAAACCAAAGTTGTCGTTTCTGAAAGTTTGGGGCTGTGATGCTTACATGAAAAAGCTTCAACCTGATAAGCTCGAACCCAAATCAGAGAAATGTGTCTTCATAGGATAGCCGAAGGAGACTGTTGGGTACACCTTCTATCACAAGATCCGAAGGCAAGACATTTGTTGCTAAGAATGGATCCTTTCTAGAGAAGGAGTTTCTCTCGAAAGAAGTGAGTGGGAGGAAAGTAGAACTTGATGAGGTAACTGTACCTGCTCCCTTATTGGAAAATAGTACATCACAGAAACCGGTTTCTATGACACCTACACCAATTAGTGAGGAAGCTAATGATAATGATCATGAAACTTCAGAACAAGTTACTACTGAACCTCGTAGATCAAGCAGAGTAAGATCCGCACCAGAGTGGTACGGTAATCCTGTTCTAGAAGTCATGCTACTAGATCATGATGAACCTACGAACTATGAAGAAGCGATGATGAGCCCAGATTCTGCAAAATGGCTTGAAGCCATGAAATCCGAGATGGGATCCATGTATGAGAACAAAGTATGGACTTTGGATGACTTTCCCAATGATCGGCAAGCAATTGAGAATAAATGGATCTTCAAGAAGAAGACTGACGCTGACTGTATTGTTACTATCTACAAAGCTCAACTTGTCGCAGAAGGTTTTCGACAAGTTCAAGGGATTGACTACGATGAGACCTTCTCACCCGTAGCGATGCTTAAGTCTGTCCGAATCATGTTAGCAATTGCCACATTTTATGATTATGAAATTTGGCAGATGGATGTAAAAACTGCATTCCTGAATGGATTTCTGGAAGAAGAGTTGTATATGATGCAGCCGGAAGGTTTTGTCGATCCAAAGGGAGCTAACAAAGTGTGCAAGCTCCAGCGATCCATTTATGGACTGGTGCAAGCATCTCGGAGTTGGAATAAATGCTTTGATAGTGTGATCAAAGCATTTGGTTATATACAGACTTTTGGAGAAGCCTGTATTTACAAGAAAGTGAGTGGGAGCTCTGTAGCATTTCTGATATTATATGTGGATGACATATTACTAATCGGAAATGATATAGAATTTCTGGATAGCATAAAGGGATACTTGAATAAGAGTTTTGCAATGAAAGACCTCGGTGAAGCTGCTTACATACTGGGCATTAAGATCTATAGAGATAGATCAAGACGCTTAATTGGACTTTCACAAAGCACATACCTTGACAAAATTTTGAAGAAGTTCAAAATGGATCAAGCAAAGAAAGGATTCTTGCCTGTGTTGCAAGGTGTGAAGTTGAGTAAGACTCAACGCCCGACCACTGCAGAAGATAGAGAGAAAATGAAAGATGTTCCCTATGCTTCAACCATAGGCTCTATCATGTATGCAATGCTGTGTACCAGACCTGATGTGTGCCTTGCTATAAGTCTAGCAGGGAGGTACCAAAGTAATCCAGGAGTGGATCACTGGACAGCGGTTAAGAATATCCTGAAATACCTGAAAAGGACTAAGGATATGTTTCTCGTATATGGAGGTGACAAAGAGCTCATCGTAAATGGTTACATTGATGCAAGCTTTGACACTGATCCGGACGATTCTAAATCGCAAACCGGATACGTATTTACATTAAATGGTGGAGCTGTCAGTTGGTGCGGTTCTAAACAAAGCGTCGTGGCGGGATTTACATGTGAAGTGGAGTACATAGCTGCTTCGGAAGCAGCAAACGAAGGAGTCTGGATGAAGGAGTTCATATCCGATTTAGGTGTCATACCTAGTGCATCGGGTCCAATGAAAATCTTTTGTGACAATACTGGTGCAATTGCCTTAGCAAAGGAATCCAGATTTCACAAGAGAACCAAGCACATCAAGAGACGCTTCAATTCCATCCAGGATCTAGTCCAGGTGGGAGACATAGAGATTTGCAAGATACATACGGATCTGAATATAGCAGACCCATTGACTAAGCCTCTTCCACGAGCAAAACATGATCAGCACCAAGGCTCCATGGGTGTTAGAATCATTACTGTGTAATCTAGATTATTGACTCTAGTGCAAGTGGGAGACTGAAGGAAATATGCCCTAGAGGCAATAATAAAGTTATTATTTATTTCCTTATATCATGATAAATGTTTATTATTCATACTAGAATTGTATTAACCGGAAACATAATACTTGTGTGAATACATAGACAAACAAAGTGTCACTAGTACGCCTCTACTTGACTAGCTCGTTAATCAAAGATGGTTATGTTTCCTAACCATAGACATGAGTTGTCATTTGACTAACGGGATCACATCATTAGGAGAATGATGTGATTGACATGACCCATTCCATTAGCTTAGCACCCGATCGTTTAGTTTGTTGCTATTGCTTTCTTCATGACTTATACATGTTCCTATGACTATGAGATTATGCAACTCCCGTTTACCGGAGGAACACTTTGTGTGCTACCAAACGTCACAACGTAATTGGGTGATTATAAAGGTGCTCTACAGGTGTCTCCAAAGGTACATGTTGGGTTGGCGTATTTCGAGATTAGGATTTGTCACTCCGATTGTCAGAGAGGTATCTCCGGGCCCTCTCGGTAATGCACATCACTTAAGCCTTGCAAGCAATGCAACTAATAAGTTAGTTGCAAGATGATGTATCACAGAACGAGTAAAGAGACTTGCCGGTAATGAGATTGAACTAGGTATTGAGATACCGATGATCAAATCTCGGGCAAGTAACATACCGATGACAAAGGGAACAAACGTATGTTGTTATGCGGTCTGACCGATAAAGATCTTCGTAGAATATGTAGGAGCCAATATGAGCATCCAGGTTCCGATATTGGTTATTGACCGGAGACGTGTCTCGGTCATGTCTACATTGTTCTCGAACCCGTAGGGTCCGCACGCTTAACGTTACAATGACAGTTTCATTATGAGTTTATATATTTTGATGTACCCAAGGTTGTTCGGAGTCCCGGATGTGATCACGGACTTGACGAGGAGTCTCGAAATGGTTGAGACATAAAGATCGATATATTGGACGACTATATTTGGACACCGAAAGGTTCCGGGTGAGATTAGGACAATACCGGATCACCGGGAGGTTATCGAAACTCCCTGGGAGGTATATGGGCCTTATTGGGCCTTAGTGGAAAGGAGGGGAAAGGAGCAAGGGAGGGGCGCCCCCCCCCCAAGCCCAATCCGAATTGGGAAGGGCCCCCCCCCCTTTCCTTCCTCCCTCCTTCCTCTTCCTTCCCTCTCCTACTCCTAATAGGAAAAAGGGGAGTCCTACTCCCTGTGGAAGTTGGACTCCCCCCTAGGGCGCGCCACCCTCCTTGGCCGGCCCCCTCCTCCACTCCTTTATATACGGGGGCAGGGGGGCACCCCATAGACACAACAGTTGATCATTGATCTCTTAGCCGTGTGCGGTGCCCCCCTCCACCATAGTCCTCGATAATATTGTAGCGGTGCTTAGGCAAAGCCCTGCGGCGGTAAAACATCAAGATCGTCACCACGCCGTCATGCTGACGGAACCCACCCCCGACACTTTGCTGGATCGGAGTCCGGGGATCGTCATCGAGCTGAACGTGCTATAGAACTCGGAGGTGTCGTAGTTTCGGTGCTTGATCGGTCGGGCCGTGAAGACGTACGACTACATCAACCGTGTTGTGCTAACGCTTCCGCTTCCGGTCTACGAGGGTACGTAGACAACACTCTCCCCTCTCGTTGCTATGCATCACCATGATCTTGCGTGTGCGTAGAATTTTTTTTGAAATTACGACGTTACCCAACAGTGCCCAGTTGGGACGATCGGGGATCTAGCATTTGGGGTTGTCTTCTTTTATTTTGGTTCTGTAGTCGGACCTTGATTGTACTCTGGATGATGTATGTTTAACTTGTTATTTGTGTGAAGTGGTGATTGTTAGTGTCACATCCCTAGTTCTGACAATGCCTAGTGCATGCATTAGAGTGTTACATCATGTTTAAATTTCATTTAAACCTGAGATGGGGATTGACTAAGCCCTAACACCAAATGAATTCAACTAGGGTCAAAATAAAACCTTTTTCATTGAACTCAAAATGTCCTCTAAAAATGTTCAACATTTCTGGTTTGAGGTGGAAACATCTACCAAAAATGATTTATATTTTTGCAGGGCATATTTGGTCACTGAATTAAACCATATTGTATTTGACTTTGGGCATTTAAATACTATAAATAATTTAAATGTTCAAATAAATGTTGGAAAATTGTTAGGGGTCACTGAAATAATTCAGAAAACACCCATAACTGTTTCCAGGATTTTATAAAATGATTTGATATTTTAAATCAAATCAAAAACAAATTGTAGAAAATAGAAAAGATAAAACAGAACAGAATTATAAAAGAGAGAGAGAAAGACCCGTACCTGGGCCACTTACCTGTAGCCGGCCCAGCTCCCCCACCTGGCGGCCCAGCCCACCTCCTCCCCCTTGTCCTCTTCCTCCTCTGCCAGGAGGACGAACAGAGGCGAGGCGTGGCGCGCGCCGACGCTGCCTCGGCCACCTCCTGCTTCCCCCTGGCCACCTCCTGCTTCCTCTCGTCGCCCTGGACCCCGTCCGCGACGCCACGCACCCCCCCAGGCCTCTCACTCTCTCCCCGAGCTCCTCTCCTCCTCTGGCTCTCTCGCGCGCAGCCACCGAACACACCCGCCGCCGCCGCCGAGCTTCCCCGTGGCCACCGGCCACCCCTAGCCTCGCCGATGCGCCCAGGAGCTCCCCCTCGACCCCTCCTTCCTCCCCACCGACCCACGGCCCTACGGACGCGCCACAACGCCGCCGGCATCGCCGTTTCCATCGCCGGCCGCCGAGGATCTTCACCGTCAATTCGCCACCATCGTCGCTTCCCCGAGCTCGCTGACCCTCCCTGCACGATCCCCGTGAGTCCCTGCTTCATTTCCCCCTAACCCCAAGCCCGATTACGAGCTCTAGTCGCCCCCTCTACCGGAGCCGAGACGCTCCGCCGCACGGACTCGTCGTCGGCGAAGCCCCGGTGACCAAATGGCCCCGCGCGTGCGTCCGTTGCACTCGCAACGACCCGTGGAGCAACGCTAGCGTGGCAGCTAGCTTGTTTGCAAGCTGCAGCGCTAACCCCGCACCCACCCGAGCTCCGGCCGCCGCCTCGGGCTCCATTCCGGCGAACCCCGGCCAGCCCCGCACCTCCCGTTGGCCCCCCTAGATGCGCACGGGCACGAGCTACCTTCTGGTGCCCTTCGCACGTCCAGCCGCCGCCCGTAGCGCAACCCCGGTGAACTTCCGCCGCGTTTCGGGTCGCCGCCGCCGAACTCCGGTGGCCAGTGACGTGGCGCTGTCATTAGCCACTAATGACGCGCTAACCAACCCCCTAGGCCACTGACAGCGGGCCCCACCCCTGGTCAAACCCCAGTCAGCGCTGGGTTTGACCGGGATTAGCTCCTGTGTCACTGACGTGTGGCCCCCACACGTCAGGTTTGACCGAGCCAGCCCAGTTGACCCTGCTGACGTCACTGTGACGTGGGGCTGACGCAATAAGTATTTTCTGGATTTAATATTATTCAGGAAATTTCAGAAAATAGCTAAAACTTCAATAAATCATAGAAAATTAACCGTAACTCCAAATTAAATAATTTATATATGAAAAATTATCAGAAAAATTCAAGGAATCCATCTGTACCATTTTCATGCATGTTAGAACAACTTATAGCTGCTGTTTAGCACAAATCATATAAAGGGCATTTAAATATCCACATATGGAGTTTGAATTTGAATCTTGGATTCAAACCAACTCCATTTAATCTGGTTTTAGTTGCATTAGCCCAACACACATTCATTTTGCCATGTCATGATCATGAATCATATTGTGCATTGCATTGATTGTGTTCCCTTCTGTGTTGCCGGTATTTGTCCCCTCTCGATAGACGTGATACCGATGATGTGATCGTTGACACTGATGAAGACTCAATGTTATCTTCAGAAGTGCCAGGCAAGCAAAACCCCTTTGTTCATTCCGATACAATCCTACTCTCTCGCTCCTGCTCTCTTTTAATGCATTAGGACAACACCGATTCATCTGTTACTTGCTGCGGTAGCTGAACCCCCTTTATCCTTTGCATGACCTGTCATTGCCACAGTAAATAGATGAAACCCACTAGCATGAGTAGGAGTTGTTTGAGCCCTGATGTGCCTACTCATTCATGTTTGTTTGTCATGCCTGCTACTGCTTAGAGTTGAGTCAGGTCTGATTCATCGGGGATGAATCAGAGGTGTGTGAACATGTCCTACTGTGTGTGAGCTAAGTGTGTGAACACGATTTGGTAAAGGTAGCGGTGAGAGGCCATGTAGGAGTACATGGTGGGTTGTCTCATTGCAGCCGTCCTTAGGAACTGAGTTCTGTGTTTGTGATCCATGACTCAGCTACTACCATACATTGGGCCCTGAAATATGACCCCGCTCGACTTCTTATTCACCCTTGTCCTCTGTCCAGGAGTTGCAAGTAGTTTCTGGTGTTTGTAGTATGCTGGAGGCCGTGGACAGCGCTGACCGTAGGGGTGGGCTGTGATGCGGTAGGCACGTGGCCGGGTAAACCGGGCACCCGTTTGGTGTCACGGAACCCTGTTCACATCGTTTGGGGATGTGAGCGAAACTCCGGCCGGATCTCCTCATGGATGGAACCCGAATAGGCGATAAACCTGGACTAGAGACTTGAGTGTTTAGGTAGGTCGTGGTCTACACCCACGTCGGCTTTCGCTTGAAGTCTGCCGAGCACATGTCGTGTGCAGACGCTAAGTGGTGGAAACATGTATGAAGAAGTACACCCCTGCAGGGTTAACATCATCTATTCGAATAGCCGTGTCCGCGGAAAAGGACTTCTGGGTTGCTTATATCAGTTCATAGACAAGTGAAAGTGGATACTTTAAAATGCGCAAGATAAGCGTGAGTGCTATGGATGGCGTTCTCGTAGGGAGACGGGAGCGGATCCATAGTGGTGTATTGATATGGTGAATATGTGGACTCGTGTGCGCCACCTCAAAAGAGTCGCTTGCAGTCGTAGTTTAGGATAGCCACCGAGTCAAAGCTGGCTTGCCGCAGTTAAACCCCACCATCCCTTTGTTGAAAATGATGCATATGTAGTTAGTTCTGATGTAAGTCTTGCTGGGTACATTTGTACTCACGTTTGCCTATTTTATGTTTTTGCAGAGAGACTTCAGTCTCACTAGTAGTTCCACGTGGACTTCGACGTTTAGCTTGTTACCTCAGCTACGATCTTGTGCCCTCGGCAGGATCTGATAGATAGTCAGGCTTCTCGGCCTTTTTCATTTATAGATGTCTGTACCCAGACATGATAGCTTCCGCTTGTGCTTTGACTTGTATGCTCTGATTGTTGGGTCGTGAGACCCATATTTGTAATGTCTCGCTCCTCGGAGCCTAATGAATAAATACTTGAGTCGTAGAGTCATGTTGTGATGCCATGTTGTATTTGCACATATCGAGCATATTGTATGTATGTTATTGAAATGCTTGATATGTGTGGGATCTGACCATCTAGTTGTTTATCTTTAGTAGCCTCTCTTACGGGGAAATGTCTCCTAGTGTTTCCACCGAGCCATGGTAGCTTGCTACTGCTCCGGAACACTTAGGCTGGCCGGCATGTGTCCTTCTTCGTTCCTGTGTCTGTCCCTTCGGGGAAATGTCACGCGATGAATACCGGAGTCCTGTTAGCCCGCTGCAGCCCGGTTCACCGGAGTCCTGCTAGCCCAGTGCTACAGCCTGGATTCACTCGCTGATGACCGACACGTTCGATGCTGGGTCATGGATGCCTGTCCCTGTACGTCTGTGCCGCTTTGGGTTTACGACTAGCCATGTCAGCCCGGGCTCCTTATCATATGGATGCTAGCGACACTGTCATATACGTGTGCCAAAAGGCGCAAACGGTCCCGGGCAAAGGTAAGGCGACACCCGTGGGAATACCGTGCGTGAGGCCGCAAAGTGATATGAGGTGTTACATGCTAGATCGATGTGGCATCGAGTCGGGGTCCTGACAGCGTTGGTATCAGAGCTTGACTGCCTGTAGGATTACCAAGCCAAACTGGTCGAAGTTGAGTCTAGAAATTCTTTAGTTATATAAGGGAATTGATTGTGGGATGGAACGTAAGGCTCTTTTTACTTCTTATACCTTATGCCCTTCTGATCTGAGTCATCTTATCTTTCCTACGGGGATTAAGGAACTAGGCTTTCTCTTCTTTCTATCAGGATCATGTGTTACTAATCTGCAGACTTGTAGGATTGATGGTTCTAAGCTTGAGTTCAGTTTCTACTTCCGTATGTTAATTGTTGATCTCGAAACCTTGATATTGTGCTTCTGAGTGGCTATGCCACCATTTTGTAGCATGTCTCCAATCCTTTGAGCATTTACAGCCGTTATGCTGTCCGAGTCATCTCAGGTCTCTAAACAGTCTGATGCACTTGCAAATTCCTTCCTCCTGTTTCAATGTTCCTTTGGGCCAGATTAACCACACTAATTAGTGAGTTGAGGTACTCCGTTACCTTGACATATATGTTGGAGATATTATTATGACCCTAGGTGTCTTAGGGGATCATCTAGTAATTTAGCCATGATTTGTGTTTCCAGTGTGATGATTCTGGCTTTTATTCTCGAAAGCATCCTGTGATGCCACTTAGTAGTAGGTATTCTACTCCTGGGTTCTGAACCCGAGATTCACTCTACCTACTTCATGTTGATAGTAATTGCTAGTGCCTTTAGTATATTAGTAACCTTTGCGATAGTCCTCGAGGTCCATGGTATATCGTTCTTCCAAATACCATGAACCATTATGGCAGAAGTTTGTTGGATCAAAAGATCACAACAGGCCCTCTATGAGTTCTCCATGCTATATTGTGACTCTGCCAGCTCAACCTTTCTGCATGGGTTATCCGGAAGAATTATGTTGAACTTTGTTCGGCATACCAACCCATGTATCCACAACTCAGAAAGTTATATGTTCCTTTGAGTTGTCCCTCTTTAGTTGTCTACTGACCTTCGTCTATCAATTGATAGTCAAGAGTATGCGTGCGTTCGTTTGTCGATGCCTATTACTCTTGTGGTCCGTCAAGCCATTCTGTCCTGAATGACTTGGAGAAACAAACTCCAGTACCTCATCCATATCTAGGATTGGGTCAAAGTAGTGGTATTCCGCAGATCAGATGCCAATCCAGCTTTTGGTTCTGTTCTACCTTGGAGTATTACCCCCTTTATGTCAGAATTGTCATGAGAACTGCACCAACTTTCATGAATTTTGACGTAGTAATACTTCTCACCATCATTAATCATTCCTCGGTCATCGTGTTGATGCAACCGGAATACCGACAAATGAATTGTGATGTGTGAAATCAATACTCCCAGCAACCTCGTTGCTTGGTAGTTAAGGGACAATAATTTCATTCTTAGCGTGTTGGTTTTTGAATCATCCTTCTAAGACTGATCGTGCTACCTAGTCCTTATTTTGGTGCACCCTTCGATTGATGAGTTAGGATCTTGTCAAGTCCTCACTCATTTGATCATATCGTCTTGCCCTCAAAAGCGAGATTGTTCTCAAGCTTAGTAACATACCGGTGGTTCGTGATTTTTTGAATATCTTCTTGGAAGTATTACCAGGTTGTCACCTGACTGCTATGTTGAGCTCGTGATCAAGTCGGGTTCTTGTGAACCACCCTTTCTCCAAGAATCTGTGATGGTTATCCCGGAGCTAGTTGGTTAAGCTAGACAACAACTTGGAGAGTTGGAAGATAAAAGCTTGTCTGACTTAGTTCATGTTAAGGGATATCTTTCTGTGTATGTGTGTGTGTTGAAGAAAGATGATATCTTCATTAATTGGTCCTTGTGATCAGTTGTTGGACCTATTGTCTTACCCCATCTATAATTTGAGTATGGGCTATCATCCAATCAGACCAGAACCAACGATATTCGTAATGTTGTCTTACTCGTGGTTGATCCCTCGAGCATACACCATTATATCTTTTGGGTCTGACCAATGCTAACACTTGTTCTCTTAACTATGGAATTCCTTTTAAGCGGAAACCCGGAAGAATTGTTGTTGAGCCCATTGACAACATCCTTATCTCCTCCATGATTTTGTTGAACATTAAGTTAGTGTTGGAAACTTTTGAAAGCATTTTCTTCATGCTAGCTCATGAAGTATTTGTGGATGAAGGTAGTGACTTCCTTTAACTCATGTGCATCTGATGCAAGTTGCCGCCGTGGATTCGAGAAAGTCAATGTTGTTTCTTTGGAATCATCCCAAATCAGTCATGCATACGTGCGAAAGTATTCTGTGGTTCGGAGACTTGCAACCTCCATTCCATATGTGTTCCGTAGCACCCCAAGCCACTGACTGATTTGTTCGAGAAAAGGAGTTAAGTGTTAATCCATGGTAATGCACAAGACTTCGATACCCTCGTTGATGGTTCCCCCCTCCTGAACTCGGTAGTGTTTTATTATAAGACTACTATGTGGTCATGCTTGTCTGGGACAACGTGTTCACATGTTAGTAGCAGAACCAGCTCATGTTTTGGAGCTTGCTATCGTAGTTCATCTCCCGAGAATCCCGCAACATTATCTCGTCGATTTGTGTTGCAAACTTTCATTTTTCTTTCTAGACTTGATGAGTCTGGGGTATCCTGACACCAACCAGATCTGAATCTCAGGCAGATGTGATGGTTGGAACATTTCCCAAGAACTATAATATCGGTCCCTCGGAAACCGGTAATGTGGATGTCGTGGTCAACACACCCAGCCGGAAGACCTGTTATTATAATATCTTGATTGAGGAAGTTGGCCACCTCCCCATAGGGATTTCGTAGGATTACTCCCTAGTTGCCCCTATGGATTTCTGTGTTCCGAAGTCCGACCTTTTTACTTGATGTTCTAGATATCAAACCATATCTATGGGTGGGTTACACTAGCACATCAAGGAGAACATTAGAAGCGGAGTGCTAAATGTCTCTCGGTCGATCATCCAGATTTTTATTTCCTTGGCCTCGCTAAGGTGAAATCTGAGAAGGTGTTATCTTCCTTTGCATCTGCATCATCCATCATTAGCCATCATGGTAGCAAGTTGTGTTGCCAGGATCCTTGACACGGATGTTGGTAAAACCTTGATGAATGTGGAAATGCTCAAGTTCTTGAGAGCACGCTCAAGCGCTAGGTGTTATCATCGACGCTAACTGGGATTCCTCTCAGTTTCCTCGGCAATGCTATGACCTTTTCAACCAGTGAATTAACTCTCTAGTGTTGGGTTCTTCCCCAGTTACCAGAATCATTCCCAGCATTTGCATTTTGTTCCCAGCTTGCACCGCCAATGTGCCATTCTACCATGGGTCTCTTCCATTTCCGATGATAAGCAAATTCATCCATTACGTTGTCTTCAACAAGGTAGTCCACATCATCCAAGTCCGAGTATGCCATTCTACCGACCCCCTCCAAATGATCGCTCGAGAATTGCCTTAGGCTGGTTTAAAGAGTTTCAATGATCTCTGAATCAAAGGTAATCCTTTTTGCCACTTAAGGAAATAATCTACGAATCACCCTCCTCCAGGATGTTTCGTCGTGGTTTCATGGCAACTAAACTCCTCGCTACGTGGACAATATTTTACCACCTTCTTAAATGTGGAATTGTTGTCTACCTAGTGAACCTTCGTCATCCGTTTCTTTCCACCCCTCTTGATGTGTATCTCGTGTCTCAACTCGAGAGATGGTCCTATGTCTCATTCCGTGAGTTGTTCGATCATCGAGGAGATCGACCCTTCTAGAGTCTCCTTCTTCCCTCCATGTCATGTTGGCAGGATTTCTCAGAGCAAGACATCAAGACAAAGATGGTGATCGAATCAACGTTCAACTGAAGTGCACCCTGGATCGTGAAGATTATACTAGTTGCGTTTACCTTTCACCTTACCCTACGCTTGAATCTCGAGACGAGATTCTTGTTTAGTGGGGGTGAGTTGTCACATCCCTAGTTCTGACAATGCCTAGTGCATGCATTAGAGTGTTACATCATGTTTAAATTTCATTTAAACCTGAGATGGGGATTGACTAAGCCCTAACACCAAATGAATTCAACTAGGGTCAAAATAAAACCTTTTTCATTGAACTCAAAATGTCCTCTAAAAATGTTCAACATTTCTGGTTTGAGGTGGAAGCATCTACCAAAAATGATTTATATTTTTGCAGGGCATATTTGGTCACTGAATTAAACCATATTGTATTTGACTTTGGGCATTTAAATACTATAAATAATTTAAATGTTCAAATAAAAGTTGGAAAATTGTTAGGGGTCACTGAAATAATTCAGAAAACACCCATAACTGTTTCCAGGATTTTATAAAATGATTTGATATTTTAAATCAAATCAAAAACAAATTGCAGAAAATAGAAAAGATAAAACAGAACAGAATTATAAAAGAGAGAGAGAAAGACCCGTACCTGGGCCACTTACCTGTAGCCGGCCCAGCTCCCCCACCTGGCGGCCCAGCCCACCTCCTCCCCCTTGTCCTCTTCCTCCTCTGCCAGGAGGACGAACAGAGGCGAGGCGTGGCGCGCGCCGACGCTGCCTCGGCCACCTCCTGCTTCCCCCTGGCCACCTCCTGCTTCCTCTCGTCGCCCTGGACCCCGTCCGCGACGCCACGCACCCCCCCAGGCCTCTCACTCTCTCCCCGAGCTCCTCTCCTCCTCTGGCTCTCTCGCGCGCAGCCACCGAACACACCCGCCGCCGCCGACGAGCTTCCCCGTGGCCACCGGCCACCCCTAGCCTCGCCGATGCGCCCAGGAGCTCCCCCTCGACCCCTCCTTCCTCCCCACCGACCCACGGCCCTACGGACGCGCCACAACGCCGCCGGCATCGCCGTTTCCATCGCCGGCCGCCGAGGATCTTCACCGTCAATTCGCCACCATCGTCGCTTCCCCGAGCTCGCTGACCCTCCCTGCACGATCCCCGTGAGTCCCTGCTTCGTTTCCCCCTAACCCCAAGCCCGATTTCAAGCTCTAGCCGCCCCCTCTACCGGAGCCGAGACGCTCCGCCGCACGGACTCGTCGCCGGCGAAGCCCCGGTGACCAAATGGCCCCGCGCGTGCGTCCGTTGCACTCGCAACGACCCGTGGAGCAACGCTAGCGTGGCAGCTAGCTTGTTTGCAAGCCGCAGCGCTAACCCCGCACCCACCCGAGCTCCGGCCGCCGCCTCGGGCTCCATTCCGGCGAACCCCGGCCACCCCCGCACCTCCCGTTGGCCCCCCTAGATGCGCACGGGCACGGGCTACCCTCTGGTGCCCTTGGCTTGGCCCAAAACCCCTCGCAGCGCCACTCCGGCGAGCTCCCGCCGCAGTTTTGGTCGTCGCCGGCCGAACTCCGGCGACTGCCGACGTGGCACGCCTAATTAGCACTAATGACCCTGTTAAACTAACCCCGTGACACTGACAGTGGGCCCCGTAGTGGGTCAAAGCCCGGGTCAACGCGGGATTAGCCCCTGTGTCACTGACGTGTGGACCCCACACGTCAGGTTTGACCCGAGCCGGCCCCTGTTGACTTGCTGACGTCATGCCAACGTCATGCTGACGCAGTAATGCTTTCTGGATTTAATTTAATTCTGAAATTCCAGAAAAATGCCTAAAACTTCCAAAATTCATAGAAAATTAACCGTAACTCCAAATTAAATAATTTATATATGAAAAATTATCAGAAAAATTCAAGGAATCCATCTGTACCATTTTCATGCATGTTAGAACAACTTATAGCTGCTGTTTAGCACAAATCAATTAAATGGCATTTGAATAATCACATATGGAGTTTGAATTTGAATCTTGTATTCAAACCAACTTCATTTAATCTGGTTTTAGGTGCATTAGCCCAAAACACATTCATTTTGCCATGTCATAGCATGCATCATATTGTGCATTGCATTGATCGTGTCTTTTCTGTATTTGCCGGTAATTGTCCCCTCTCGATAGACGTGATACCGATGATGTGATCGTTGACACTGATGAAGACTCAATGTTATCTTCAGAAGTGCCAGGCAAGCAAAACCCCCTTGTTCATTCCGATACAATCCTACTCTCTCGCTCCTGCTCTCTTTACTGCATTAGGACAACACCGATTCATCTGTTACTTGCTGCGGTAGCTGAACCCCTTTATCCTCTGCATGACCTGTCATTCCACAGTAAATAGATGAAACCCACTAGCATGAGTAGGAGTTGTTTGAGCCATGTTGTGCCTACTCATTCATGCTTGTTTGTCATGCCTGCTACTGCTTAGAGTTGAGTCGGGTCTGAATCATCGGGGATGAATCAGAGGTGTGTGAACATGTCCTACGGTGTGTGAGCTAAGCGTGTGAACACGATTTGGTAAAGGTAGCGGTGAGAGGCCATGTAGGAGTACATGGTGGGTTGTCTCATTGCAGCCGTCCTCAGGAACTGAGTTCTGTGTTTGTGATCCATGATTCAGCTACTACCACGCATTGGGCCCGAAACCAATGGACCCTCTCGGCTTCTTGATCACCCTTGTCCTCTGTCCAGGAGTTGCAAGTAGTTTCTGGGGTTTGTAGTATGCTGGAGGCCGTGGGCAGCGCTGACCGTAGGGGTGGGCTGTGATGCGGTAGGCACGTGGCACGGTGTACCGGGCGCCCGTTTGGTGTCTCGGGAACCCTGTTCACATCGTTTGGGGCTGTGAGCGAAACTCCGGCCGGATCTCCTCATGGATGGAACCCGAATAGGCGATAAACCTGGACTAGAGACTTGAGTGTTTAGGCAGGCCGTGGCCGACACCCACGTTGGGCTTCCGCTTGAAGGTTGCCGAGTACATGTCGTGTAAACGGCGGTAAGTGGTGAGAGCGTGTGTGAAGAAGTACACCCCTGCAGGGTTAATATGATCTATTCGAATAGCCGTGTCCACGGAAAAGGACTTCTGGGTTGCTTATATCAGTTCATAGACAAGTGAAGGTGGATACTCTAAAATACGCAAGATAAGCGTGAGTGCTATGGATGGCGTTCTCGTAGGGGGACGGGAGCGGATCCATAGTGGTGTATTGATATGGTGGATATGTGGACTCGTGTGCGCCACCTCAAAAGAGTTGCTTGCAGTCGTAGTTTAGGATAGCCACCGAGTCAAAGCTAGCTTGCTGCAGTTAAACCCCACCATCCCCTTTGTTGATAATGATGCATATGTAGTTAGTTCTGATGTAAGTCTTGCTGGGTACATTTGTACTCACGTTTGCCTATTTTATGTTTTTGCAGAGAGACTTCGGTCTCACTAGTAGTTTCGCGTGGACTTCGACGTTTAGCTTGATACCTCAGCTACGATCTTGTGCCCTCGGCAGGATCTGATAGATAGTCAGGCTTCTCAGCCTTTTTCATTTATAGATGTCTGTACTCAGACATGATAGCTTCCGCTTGTGCTTTGACTTGTATGCT
>NC_041384.1:406996065-407055825 GCF_002162155.2 Triticum dicoccoides
CATCGCCGTTTCCATCGCCGGCCGCCGAGGATCTTCACCGTCAATTCGCCACCATCGTCGCTTCCCCGAGCTCGCTGACCCTCCCTGCACGATCCCCGTGAGTCCCTGCTTCGTTTCCCCCTAACCCCAAGCCCGATTACGAGCTCTAGCCGCCCCCTCTACCGGAGCCGAGACGCTCCGCCGCACGGACTCGTCGCCGGCGAAGCCCCGGTGACCAAATGGCCCCGCGCGTGCGTCCGTTGCACTCGCAACGACCCGTGGAGCAACGCTAGCGTGGCAGCTAGCTTGTTTGCAAGCTGCAGCGCTAACCCCGCACCCACCCGAGCTCCGGCCGCCGCCTCGGGCTCCATTCCGGCGAACCCTGGCCACCCCCGCACCTCCCGTTGGCCCCCCTAGATGCGCACGGGCACGGGCTACCTTCTGGTGCCCTTCGCACGTCCAGCCGCCGCCCGTAGCGCAACCCCGGTGAACTTCCGCCGCGTTTCGGGTCGCCGCCGGCCGAACTCCGGTGGCCAGTGATGTGGCGCTGTCATTAGCCACTAATGATGCGCTAACCAACCCCCTAGGCCACTGACAGCGGGCCCCACCCCTGGTCAAACCCCAGTCAGCGCTGGGTTTGACCGGGATTAGCTCCTGTGTCACTGACGTGTGGCCCCCACACGTCAGGTTTGACCGAGCCAGCCCAGTTGACCCTGCTGACGTCACTGTGACATGGGGCTGACGCAATAAGTATTTTCTGGATTTAATATTATTCAGGAAATTTCAGAAAATAGCTAAAACTTCAATAAATCATAGAAAATTAACCGTAACTCCAAATTAAATAATTTATATATGAAAAATTATCAGAAAAATTCAAGGAATCCATCTGTACCATTTTCATGCATGTTAGAACAACTTATAGCTGTTTTTTTGGCACAAATCATATAAAGGGCATTTAAATATCCACATATGGAGTTTGAATTTGAATCTTGGATTCAAACCAACTCCATTTAATCTGGTTTTAGTTGCATTAGCCCAACACACATTCATTTTGCCATGTCATGATCATGCATCATATTGTGCATTGCATTGATTGTGTTCCCTTCTGTGTTGCCGGTATTTGTCCCCTCTCGATAGACGTGATACCGATGATGTGATCGTTGACACTGATGAAGACTCAATGTTATCTTCAGAAGTGCCAGGCAAGCAAAACCCCTTTGTTCATTCCGATACAATCCTACTCTCTCGCTCCTGCTCTCTTTTAATGCATTAGGACAACACCGATTCATCTGTTACTTGCTGCGGTAGCTGAACCCCCTTTATCCTTTGCATGACCTGTCATTGCCACAGTAAATAGATGAAACCCACTAGCATGAGTAGGAGTTGTTTGAGCCCTGATGTGCCTACTCATTCATGTTTGTTTGTCATGCCTGCTACTGCTTAGAGTTGAGTCAGGTCTGATTCATCGGGGATGAATCAGAGGTGTGTGAACATGTCCTACTGTGTGTGAGCTAAGTGTGTGAACACGATTTGGTAAAAGGTGTCGGTGAGAGGCCATGTAGGAGTACATGGTGGGTTGTCTCATTGAAGCCGTCCTCAGGAACTGAGTTCTGTGTTTGTGATCCATGATTCAGCTACTACCATACATTGGGCCCTGAAATATGACCCCGCTCGACTTCTTATTCACCCTTGTCCTCTGTCCAGGAGTTGCAAGTAGTTTCTGGTGTTTGTAGTATGCTGGAGGCCGTGGACAGCGCTGACCGTAGGGGTGGGCTGTGATGCGGTAGGCACGTGGCTGGGTATACCGGGCGCCCGTTTGGTGTCACGGAACCCTGTTCACATCGTTTGGGGCTGTGAGCGAAACTCCGGCCGGATCTCCTCATGGATGGAACCCGAATAGGCGATAAACCTGGACTAGAGACTTGAGTGTTTAGGTAGGTCATGGTCTACACCCACGTCGGCTTTCGCTTGAAGTCTGCCGAGCACATGTCGTGTGCAGACGCTAAGTGGTGGAAACATGTATGAAGAAGTACACCCCTGCAGGGTTAACATCATCTATTCGAATAGCCGTGTCCGCGGTAAAGGACTTCTGGGTTGCTTATATCAGTTCATAGACAAGTGAAAGTGGATACCCTAAAATACGCAAGATAAGCGTGAGTGCTATGGATGGCGTTCTCGTAGGGAGACGGGAGCGGATCCATAGTGGTGTATTGATATGGTGATATGTGGACTCGTGTGCGCCACCTCAAAAGAGTTACTTGCAGTCGTAGTTCAGGATAGCCACCGAGTCAAAGCTGGCTTGCTGCAGTTAAACCCCACCATCCCTTTGTTGATAATGATGCATATGTAGATAGTTCTGATGTAAGTCTTGCTGGGTACATTTGTACTCACGTTTGCCTATTTTATGTTTTGCAGAGAGACTTGAGTCTCACTAGTAGTTCCGCTTGGACTTCGACGTTTAGCTTGTTACCTCAGCTACGATCTTGTGCCTCGGCAGGATTTGGTAGATAGTGAGGCTTCTCAGCCTTTTTCATTTATAGCTGTCTGTACTCAGACATGATAGCTTCCGCTTGTGCTTGATTTGTATGCTCTGAATGTTGGGTCATGAGACCCATGTTTGTAATATCTCGCTCCTCGGAGCCTATTGAATAGATTACTTGAGTCATAGAGTCATGTTGTGATGCCATGTTGTATTTGCACATATCGAGCATATTGTGTGTATGTTATTGAAATGCTTGGTATGTGTGGGATCTGACCATCTAGTTGTTTATCTTTAGTAGCCTCTCTTACGGGGAAATGTCTCCTAGTGTTTCCACCGAGCCATGGTAGCTTGCTACTGCTCCGGAACACTTAGGCTGGCCGGCATGTGTCCTTCTTCGTTCCTGTGTCTGTCCCTTCGGGGAAATGTCACGCGATGAATACCGGAGTCCTGTTAGCCCGCTACAGCCCGGTTCACCGGAGTCCTGCTAGCCCAGTGCTACAGCCTGGATTCACTCGCTGATGACCGACACGTTCGATGCTGGGTCATGGATGCCTGTCCCTGTAAGTCTGTGCCGCTTTGGGTTTACGACTAGCCATGTCAGCCCAGGCTCCTTATCATATGGATGCTAGCGACACTGTCATATACGTGTGCCAAAAGGCGCAAACGGTCCCGGGCAAAGGTAAGGCGACACCCGTAGGAATACCGTGCGTGAGGCCGCAAAGTGATATGAGGTGTTACATGCTAGATCGATGTGGCATCGAGTCGGGGTCCTGACAGTTAGCCAACTCTTTATCCCTTTCTTATTTAGTACATGGGATTGTGTGAAGATTACCCCTCTTGCAACAAAACTATCATGCGGTTATGCCTCTAAGTCGTGCCTCGACATGTGGAAGATATAGCCGCATCGTGGGTGTTACATCAGGTCACTCACTTTTGATAGCAAATGTCTCCCCCTAGGGATCACAATCTTCCTAGTGACACAATTTGGGATCCAAGCATCTTCCCAGATATTGTGTGTGATTGTATGCTTATCATACATGTTCTATAATAGTGAACCGTTCATGATGGGCCGCGCATCATAAACGTAGCACCACAGAATACCGACTGCAATGGCAATGCGAGCACAAACAAGTAGGAGTACTTTATATGCATCTTGGCTCCCTATCCCCGATGGTTTCTGGGTCGTGTGGGAAGGACCCCCCTATCGCTCGCACTCACTTGACGATGGTTTAAAATGCCGTCGTGGAAAGGGGTTAAAAACCATTTGTATAGCACTGACGCGTACCAGTGATGCATTCAGTCTGGAGCCAAAGTCACCTTTGGCACCGGTGGTGGCACCTGCTGGCCCGTCTGTCAGTGTCGCCGGAGGCGACAGGCCCCGGGTTGGGGAAATGGCACGGGTCCTTCGACCGGTACGTGACTTCGGTGGTTCCCATGTGTGTGGCATGCCTACACCTCATGCAGACCCTTCTGGTTGCTGGCACTTCGTCATGAGGCCCTGCCCACCACCTTCCATGTTCCTCCGTTGTCATGCTTTCATCGCGCGGCCTACTCCCCCAAGGTGGTTGCAGGATCGTTTGCTTCTGATGCTTCTTTATAGGGCATCGCGCCCGGGAGTGTAGGGACACAATCTGGTGGACGAGTTGCCTTCAATTCGGGCATATCGCTCATTTCTGTCATGTAGAGCCCTACGACGACTAGACTATGGCACCTTGGGGAGCTACTCCACCTCCTACCCCCACCACATGCATCCACCGATGATGCTACATTGAATGACGTGCCTTTGCAGCATGTGTGCATGGTGAGGGCCGAGTTGCTTCGCATTGAGCTTCGCGACTGCCTTACCCGTGCTAGGAGTGTTTTTGTGAGAGCGGAGGCCGCTCTTGGCAAGCTCTAGGTTGTGCTCGTTGTGCCTTTGCTTCAGGTTGTTTTTGTTTCTACGGATGAAGGGGAAGTATTCCACTATGGAGGTTTCTCCCCACGTGCTAGATCTTACTCGTTGTCGTTGCCTGTGGTGACTTCTGTTTATGAGAGTGCAGTCATCGTGAAGGTCGTAGCTCAAGTGCTACGGATTATGCCTGAGCTGCGGGTGCTATGTGAGAAGCCTACTTGCCTCTATTAATGGTGATTCCTAAGGAGATGGGCTCGCTAAGGGCCCTCACAGTGCCCACGATGCACCCACCATCGTCGTTGGATCCTAGCCAGCTATCGGTGTCTGCGAATGATGGGGCAATTGAGGCATGTGTGTTGGCACCTAATTCTGATGCTCTCTTTACGAAAGAGCTTTGTGATTTGCTCGAGCAAAAGCAAGAAGAATGATGCCAAGAAGGTGTTGGCGGAGCAAAAGGAAGAAAAATGATGCCAAGAAGGTGTTAATGGATGCTTCTTAGTCTTCTAGATTTTCTTCCTGGTTTGGCTTGACTTTCTCTATGTGTTTGTTGGTGTTTGTTGTCTTCAATCAATCAGATGTATTTGATGGTGTTCGTGAGATGTTTTTGTTGAGCATGGGAGTTTGTGAGAGTGTGATCATTGCGTGTTGGGAATAGTTGCTAGTCGGCCGTGTCGGCGTGTAGTTTGCATGTGGGATGTTCACATTGGTTTTCACATGGCTCTTTAATTGGCAATTATTTTCTTCTCAATTAATCAATGAGACAAATCTTTTACTTTCATTTCAAAAACTATTTGAACAGATGCGACTATGGAAAAAAATGACAATAAAATGAACATTTATTTTTGCCTTTGTTTAAGAAAAAAAAGTTAAGTTAGATACGTCTTTTGAGGAAATGAGATCATGCTCTTTTAGGCTGGTCATAATGGGGAGTAACATATACTAGTATCATGCATATGATAATAATGTATGATACTACATCCATAGTATATAGTATCATAAAGTAGTATCATAGATGGTCTCATTTATTGCCATGCATGACACATAGTAGCATAACATTTATTATGTTACGGTATCTACCTATATTACTATGACCTTCTCTCTTCTTTAATTTCCTGCCACATAAGCATGTTTGCGAATCCCAAGTATATGATACTTTCTCCGTCCGGAAAAAGTTGTCCAGCGCTTAGTTCATTTTCAAATTTACAAAAAAAAACCTTTCATCTTCAAATCTCTTGCTAATCAGCCCCCGGTTGCTTCTTCCTCCTTTCTCCGTCCGCCGCCCAAGCCACCGTCGGCACCTGTCGTAGGGTTGAGCGTGTGACGACGGCCACGACCTGCGTCGCCGCTGTGAACCACCGCTGCCCGTGCCCACCTACGCCACCCGAGGCGAGCCGCACCACCGCTGTGAACCAACGCCGCCCGCGCCCACCTGCGCCGCCCGAGGCGAGCTGCGCCGTCCACCTGCTCCTCCGCGGCGACCACCTTGACGGGCGGCGGCTCCACGGCTTAATGGCGCTGCACCGCCGCCATCCTCTCCCGCCGTCACCCCTTCCGCCGCCCAGGGCTGCGCCGCTATCCCCTCCCGCCAGCCAGGGCCTGCGCCGCCGCCAGGACCTGCGCGCGCCTGGGTCTCGAGCGCCTAGACCTAGAGCTCCCGGCGGGCCTGGAATGGAAGCTCATCCTCAACCTCGAGGCCCCTGTCGTCTCCCCCACTCCTCTCCTCGACCTGCTGCTCGTCTGCAAGTTGCTGCTGCTCCCAGGCGGCCCTGCTCGTGCTGCTGCCCGGAGCTACCCTACTTGTGCTGCTGCCGCTGAGAAGAAGCTCCAATTTCTGATCCTTGCATTTGTTCATTAATTTCAAACACAATTGATCATGCTGCCGGTGAGAAGAAGCTCCATTTTCTGATCCCTGCACTTGTTCATTAATTTCAAACACAATTGATCATGCTGCCGGTGAGAGTACTCTGCAGAAATGTTGCAAAAAAGATTCAGTTAACACAGAAGTTAACTGAATGTGTCCCTCAATGTCCAAAGTTCATCAGTTAACTGAATGTTAACAAAAGTTAACTGAATCTTTGGATAATTTCTGAACCTCACCTAGAGTAGAAGCAATTTCTGATCTACTGTTGCTGTCAATTTCCTCAAGATAAAAGAACATTATTCAGGAATTTAATATGTCATCACTTTTTTTTTGAGCTGTCAGAGCACCCACAGGAGGAAAAGCTTTCAAAATGGTGGGCATTCACTTGTAGTTTTTCTTCATGCAGATAGGCCTTCCAACTTTCCAAGATTCTTACTCTGGGTTAATTAATTACACAACATACAGAAGTAGAGTCATGTTGCTGGTCTATTGAGCATAAAAATAAACTATGTATAAAAGCAGGGTTGTTAAGCCTATTCTCTACAAGATTACCTTCGTAGAACTATTACACACGATCGAATGTGAGCACATAAAGTGAACTTTCCAAGATTAAGTTAACTTGTGAGAGATACTACTAGCATCTTCTCTGCATCTTCAGTAAATTGTCATTTGGCAGTTTAAAAAAACTCATAAAGTGGAGTAGGAGCATAAAAAATTCAGGGGAGTATATGTTCAGTACTGTCATGGTCACTACTGTTATGGTCTCTACTGCCATGGTCTCTACTGCCATATTGTACAAAGAAATAAAATAAAATAACAATGCTTGCAAATTTTGCAAGCACTAGTTTGGAAAATGAAAACATACACTCATGTTTCAGTTGACAGTGACAAATTTTGCAAGCACTAACTTGGAAAATCCTACTGCAGTTTACTAAAATTTCCTTGATGTTCATGGAATGTGCTTCCATCAACTAAATTTCCTTGTTTCTAAATTGTAGCATTAAAATGATCATGGTCTAAAATGAGAGAAGGAAAACATCTCTGAAAACATTCCCAAATCCTTCCTGACAGAAAGACAGAGAAAAGACAGCACAATAAGATTACAAAGTGGCTTACATGATGAGCGCAGGGTGAAGGTCTTCACATGCAAACCTGCATCACATAGCTTTTGTTTTCAGTTAACCAAAATAACAAAATGTGGATGTCTTAACAGTTTGCTGTCAATTTTCGACTGAGTTTACTGAACTTGTTAATTTTACTGAGCAAAATCCATCACTAGTGACTGAATTTTTATTTTATTGAATTTATTTGGAATAATGTCAACAGGGATACTACAAGGACTAACAAGAAGTTGCTCCTGTAGAATAAAGATCAGGAGCAAATCTGCTCCTACAGAGAGGAAAACAAAAATAAGCATCAATAATTGGCATGTTCTGGTATTGATCTTAGCTTATTTGAATTAGTTAACATTACGAATTGCATATACTAAAGCAAACTTGTGACTAAATTTTTGTATAGTCACTTTTGACTAACTTTATTTGAGTTTATTTGGAATTATTCTTCTTCTACTCTTACTACTACTGTCAACATTCAATTTTGACCTGGAAACAGGGGGACTAGGTGAAAAAAAATTCTACTGAATTAAATTGATTAAGTTGGAATCTCTCTTTTCTATAGGAGTTAACTGAATTTTGTACTGAACCCAATCTACAGGAGTTGATTGAAATAGTGAATGCATCCATGGATGATGCTACCTAAAACATGTAAGCAGAGATCTACTCCAATTCATGAACAGTAAACTGTCCCAGTGATGCACACAATTGAGCACACAGTAAACTGAATTCATAGACTGAATTTTACTGAACTTGGTAATTTTACTAAGCACACAATTGAAGTGCTTGTGCATTTAATCTCCACTTCTTTTCTTTTGATAGTGAAATTCAATCTGAATTTTGTAAGCAGAGAAGCAATGTAGTGACTGTACTCCAAGTTAAATTCAGGCAATGTGTACACAAAGTAGTGACTTTGTCACCAACTGAACTCAATTATCACCAATACTGTTTATACTGAATTTATACTGTATGTTTATCTACTGTATGTTCACCAATACTGGAAGCATGCAAAGTGCAAGGCTAACTGAATCTATACTGTATGTTCATCTACTGTACTCCATCTCCATGGCTAACTGAAATTTGTCAGTACTGTACTCGTACTCCATATACATGGCTCACCTGCACCAAAAGAAGCAGCATCCATTCCTCTGCAATACTCCATTCCTCCTCCAATCTCTGCACAAACCAATCGCTGCAAAAAATCAGCTCACCTGCTTGCTTCAACAGACAGACATCACCTGTAAATTCAGAAGACAGACTTGCGCTGTGGGCGAGCGGGGAGCAGAAGCAGAAGCGGCAGCGGCGGCGCTGGTGGAGCCAAGAGTGCAGGTCCTCCATCATCAGCCCACCAGCTCGAGGAGCAAGATGAGCTGCTGGAGCAAGTCTTCGTCTTCCCCATGCCCTGGTCGTCTTTCCCATGCCACCGCCGCCGGAGCTCGAGGTCTGGAGGAGGTGCTCGAGGACGAGGAGCGGGCCATCGAGCGCCGCCGCCGGAGCTCGAGGTCTGGAGGGGGTGCTCGAGAACGAGGAGCGGGTCATCGAGCGCCGCCGACGCAGCCGGCAAGGCACGAGCTTTACAGAAAAGGAGATCCTTCCCTCTTGATCTCCTAGTGCGGACGCAGAGAAGCAGCGAGACGAGGGGGAGAAGGCGGCCGACATGCGGCGAGGCGACGGAGCAGGCGGCCAGGCGACGGAGCAGGCGGCCGGCGCGTGGCGAGGCGACGGAGCAGAGAAGCAGACGGAGGGAGGGCTGCGTAGTTTGTCGGGAGAAAGAGGAGGTGATTTTCGCAAAATGTCGTCAGGGACAACTTTTCCCGAACGGAGGGAGTACTAGTTATGTTACCCCACTATGGCCAGCCTTATATAGCTTTGCTACGAGGATCCTGGGCCGACATGTCAGTGGACCAATGGCACCTAGAGTACGTCAAGGGATCTGTGTCCATATGAGTCCTCGGACCCTACCATTGTTAGAAAGAAATCTTTTGCACTTGCATCTCTACCCCTCTTCTTAAACTACTCTACAGTTCAGTTCATAATAAGAGTATACCAAATCCGGTAATGAGTCATGACCGCTAAATCAATACCATAATCATAGCGCAGACTAACACATGATTTTGATTGGTTCATACGTCTCCGTACATGGAATGCGTACGCAGTCAAATGAAGCCGCCGAGGGAGAGGCTGAGGGTGGCCTGAAGGTCGAGCCGCCAGAGGTAGCCACCAGCGTCTAGCCGCCACACGTCGCACGGGGCCACGAGGGAACCTCGGCGAGGGCATGCGTACGGGACGCGCACCCGACAGGTGAAACCGGCACAGGAGCCCCACGCCGGCACGGGGGCGCCATCCTTGGCGGCGAGCACCACCCGCACCTCGGAAGCGGCCGCCGACGGGGCCATGGCTGCGTCTACGTCCTCCCTACCGGACACTGCCCGGTTGAAAGCCACGTTTGTCCACGTGACGCGGCCGCACTGGTCGGACACGAACGTTGGGGCCTCGTCGCCGCCGCAGGCCGCAGCGTACGGCGCCTCGCCGTCGCGCCAGATGCCTGTGACGTCCTCAACCGTCACCCAGGACACCGCTTGCCGCAGCGCCTGCGGCGGCAGGACCAGTCCGGCAACGTGGGCAGGCGCCAGATTCGCCACCGGCGCCGCCCCACCGAACCCCTCCTCTGCCGGCAGCACAGGCATGAGCGGCAGGGGTGGAGGAGGCGACGAGTCGACGGACGTCATCCCCGACGAGGAGGAGGACGGCGAGGACAAAGGCTTGTCCTGCACGTAGTCCAACTTTTGCGTCGTCGGTGCAGCCACCGTGGCCTGCTTCTTGGGCTTCCGTCCCCTCCTCCCGGTACCCCCTGGCCCTGCAACCGCCTTCCGTCTCCCCTTCCCCTTCCCAGCGGGCACGGCCGGCATCGGCGCAGGCGCCATCACCGCCGGCTTTGGCGCGATGGGCCTAAACTTC
Organism: Triticum dicoccoides; assembly: GCF_002162155.2. Taxonomy (NCBI): domain Eukaryota; kingdom Viridiplantae; phylum Streptophyta; class Magnoliopsida; order Poales; family Poaceae; genus Triticum; species Triticum dicoccoides. The sequence continues at coordinate 407,006,349 of NC_041384.1, forward strand.
AGCATGGCCCTTCCCATGTGCCACCCCTGGCCTGCCTGGGCCCCGGCTGCGTACCTCGGCGCCAAGCAGCACCCTCCCTTCCTCTCCATCATACACCAGACGCCTCGGCGGAAGCAGAAGAGAACGGCAGCGACTAGTCTCAGTTACGCTGAGTGCTACTTTCTCGGCGCGGTGCGAGTAGACCACGGCGGCAAGCAGGTTGGTTTTATACAAGGACGCGCAAGGGACACGCGTCAGGGAGCACAGGTGTCGCGAGTGGGAGCGGGATATGATTGGTCTCGCGACACCACCTGGCCCCCGACGGGCAGCGGCAGCACGTGAAAGGCCGCGACCCCATTGGGCGCGCTCGCCATGGCTGCCGTGGCACGCAAACGGATTAAATATCTGCTAGGAGTACCAGACTAGCCAGTAAGAGAAGAGATTTGTACTAGCGCTAGCGCGACGTGTCCCTTGCTTGCTGCCCCATCCGTAGAACGCAAGAGAGCGCAAAAGGCGTGATTCGCTTCGGCCACAAGTACAAGCACGCGCACCTCACTGAGACGTGGGCCCGACCGAGCTATGAGGTCCACATGTCTGTAGGACGAAGTTTGAGGTTTTGCGTGTGTTGTTGCTGCGGGTAAAGGTGGCGGTGGTCGGGTGGGTAGAGTGGGGGTGAGGATTTTGGACCAATGGGAGTGCGTCCAGTGTGCAGCGCTTTATTGGTGGGGAGGGAACACGTAGAGCGGTCAGAGGGACCGTCTGGAAGATCGATGGCTCGTGGCCCCATCGATGCTGCTTTTTCTTAGGGAAAGGCATGGGGCACCAAAACTACTAGCCCCACACAACATGGTCCAAGTCTCTAGACTAGTGAAAGTGAAGTTGTTGTACCGTGCGTGCGTTAGGCATACTCTCCAGTTGATGCATCGGCCTACCCTAGGTCGGCGCAAGCATTGCGACTTCCTACTTGTCAGCAAAATCAAAGCTACCTTGCTCTCGACCCATACGTTGCGGCCTATCACGCAACACTTCGACAGCCTGGCCTATCACGCAACACTTCGACAGCCTTAATTTTTACTCGGTTTTTCTTAATCGATACAGGGCTTCAGGACGGTGACTTCCAAAAGGGCATACATGAGACGGCAAGGGTAGTTCTGTAACTTTTAATCAGCACAAAGTCCTCAATGTAACAGCAGGCAAACAGCCCATTCTATAACGAGTTACAAACATGAGAAGCAGCATACAAGATACAACTAAGACAACCACAAATCGCAAACCTGCCTTTTGTTAGATAGTACCTCCTTGTCATGTGGTTATCTGAACCATCCTGTTCTCTATAAAATCTAGCAACAGAATGTAAAAGTCGACAAACAACAGTCACTATTTTACAAGTCATTTCCAGAGCTTGACAAGCCTGTCATGACTAACTGAGGCAACCTTGCCTGTTGCGCTCGATGCTGCTAGGGCTGCAATTAAACCGTCATGAGCATTGTTCAAGGTCATGGCATTCTTCTCCCTGATGTCCCAAAGTTCCAAGGACTGCACCGCAGAGTATAGCAACACACACTATCAGCATGCTCACAAAATGGAATTTCTTCACTTAAGCTCAAATGCACCCTCATGAACAGTCAAGTTGAAAAAGCATTTCTACTGCGCTAGGTGAAAAAAACAAAATTGATGCTCCAAAAGGACTATTTTTTAAAGCATTTTAGAGTGCTATTTTGTTATTTTTGCCCAGACCTCCACGAATGTGACTTCATCACCAAAATGTGCATGAAGGAAGAAGACTAAGATCAAGCCCAAATTCAATTAATTTTCTATTTATTTTTTTCCTGTTCATAGAGGGGCATTTGGGCTCAGGATTCAAAGGGCACTTTCGAAACTTACCTCATAACAACCAATGACTAGCAAAGAAGGGTGAGCTGGATGGAAAACACATGTTTGAAACTTGTTCCCACTGCAGTTCAACTCATTCACAAATTCACCATCCTGCCCAGAAGTAAATGACCATATTCTGACAGCATCTTCACTAACAGAAGCAAGATAGTCACCCGCAGAGTCCCAACAAACTGACTGAATGTCCTTTGTATGACCCTGCATACATGAACAGAACTTCCCACTCAAAAATCCACCACCACTGGACCACAAGATACTTGCAACTTCTTTTTTGAGATGGAAGAAACATACGACTTAACATAATTAAGGTTCATAAAATCCCTAGAAGAAATACCATTTGAATCATAATCTTTGATGCCTTTGATATATACTCCCTCCGTTCGGACTTGTCGCGGAAATGGATGTATCTAGACGTATTTTAATCCTAGATACATCCATATTCGAGACAAGTAATTCCGAACGGAGGGAGTATAGGAGATGATTATTAGCAAAGAGGAACTTATTCTGGGTGCACTGGTCTGATCATGCAGTGTCTACCTAATGGACACTACCATGCTCCGTTTGTTACCTAGCAGGTCAAATGGAAACTCTTGGACCAAGGAACACAATTCTACAGAAAGGTGTAAACATATTTCGGTTTCGCCAAATCTACTGATTAAAGCCTCCTAGTGCCAAGAGCATATAGTGAACCTTCTTTGTCCACTGCTATCTTAGACAATTGGTATGCTTTTACTACTGCAGAAACTAAAGACATGGCACAGCATAACTTGCACAGTAATGAGTTCTACAACAGCTGATGAAAAACAGCCAGTGCCCAAACAACTGCCGTTTGGGGCACTTTGGGCCAAAGAACCAGCTCCAGCAGATGATGTATCTCTATTTGATGATGCAAAAAATTGTGGGCAGCCCAAAACTTCAGCCCCAAGTGCTGCCCGAAAACCTCTACCGGCTGTCCAATACCAAAACACTGCAGCGGGAACCTAACTGCCACGCTGAAACTTCCCCGTCGCCTGACCATCGCCCGGTTCCGACATATTCTCGCCGCCAGTCCCGCAACGGAGTCCCAGCCCCAGAGCCACCCCACCGCTCATTCTCGTCGGCCAAGATAACCGCCACGACCCCAGCCGCTGCCACCGATTCTGACCATTCCTCCCGCCACCTCCACCACCGGAGATTGTCACCGTCGCTCCACCATTGGCCGCCGAGGTCGATTAGCAGCCGGGCGACCTCCAATCAAGCGGCCAGACCACCGCCAAGCTGCCAGACCCTTTCGAAGCTTTCGGCGCGCCAACGCCGGAGTTGGCCGCTCCCCCCGGCTCCTGGTGCCTCCCGTCTCCTGTCCTAGGCGGCCCGGCGACCATCTCGGCCCCGGCAACCTCCGCCGGTCGAAGTCAAGCTCGGCTCCCGGCAGCCGTCAGCTCCGCCTCCCCACCATTGGATCTCATGTTTCATTTGCTTTCCAATTTTTTGTCATCTGGAAAAGCAACAACAGCCACGATGCCCAAAAACCTTCTCTCTCCTACCCTATAATCGTTTTTTGGAGATGCTCTTATGAGACAGATGTAAATGCGTTCTTAAATGCTCTCAGCAAATTTTGTAGCTGATCTTTTGGTAACAAACCTGTAAAGGGCTTCTACAAGCATGCTGTGTCTCCCCATCAAGTATGTAGATAGCCTTCTCTGATGCAGCTGCTAGATATTTTCCTTTGCGGGGTTGAAATCTCATCTGAGTGGCACCTCCCTGCGAAGATAACAATATGAGAGAAAACCATCAAAAAAATAATTGTTTGAGCAGAAAATTGTGCGGTATGTGAAAATCAGAACTGAATAGACAAATACCTTAAAAACCTTGACACAGGTCAGGCAGCTACCATTGTTAATGCTCCAACTGCGGACTTCCCCATCACTATCACAGGAGCAAATAATATCTTCTTTATTGGGGTGAAAATCAAGTGACATCACAGATGCTGAATGACCCGTGAAAGTACGGAGCGAATAGTCAGTCTGCACAGTCAAATCAGTTAGTCACAACAAACTAAGATTGCAGCAGTTTCTAATGCAATATCTTCATACGACAAATACATTGAAAGGAGGAAACAAATGCTAAGGAGTATACAAAGGAGGAAACAGATGCTAAGGAGTATACATTGTCAGCATCCCAAACCCGTACGGTTTTGTCAAAGGAAGATGTAGCAAGGCGGGACATGCTTGGGCTAAATCGAACATCGGTTATCAAAAATGAATGCTCTTCTAACGAGGATTTAGGCTTCAGGGGATCTGTACACCATAAAAGAACCTGCAGAGGAGCAGGTGTGTGATTGAAGGTTTTCTGACAACGGTAGAATATAGCTACTTCTGCATCAACAGCCACACCTTTTTATCATGACCACCAGTAGCAAGCAATTTGCCATCGGATGAGAAGTGGCAACAAACAACTTTACTTGCACTTGCACGTGCTTTTGCAACCTCAGCAAAGCCAAACCCTGCAACAAACAGATCTTGAGAAGATTGCAGCAGTTGGACGCCTTAAGAATTTATGATACTTCTACTTTTGACACCTTTTTTCCTACTTTTAAACTAATATTGATGAAGCCACGTGGCAAGTAGGAACAGTTTCGAGTTTCTGGTCTGTTTTCTTTTGAGAATCAGACCTCTAATGGGTTTTTGCTACCAGGAGAAGGGAATGGCCATGTCGATGGGGTCTATCTAAATAGAGAGGAACCTACAGGGCTGATTACTCAATCACTCCATTGTGATAACAATCACACCCATATTCTTTATCATTTCTAAATACAGATAACTGTCATCTGCCGGTATAATAAGGAATGGCCCTAACAACAGCCCCTTTAAATACTACGAAACGTTTTAAATCAGACTGGACTGAACGAAGAAGGATCTTTCCACACAAGAGTGGAAGGGATCCTTTATAAATAGATCATAGCTCCAATCAAGCTTGCTCTGTTGTCTAGGATCGTTAGTGCTATAGTGGAGACACTTATCTCAAATAAGAATGGTTGGCGCATTCCCTTTCTGGTGGTAGTCATTGAGGATCTCAAAAACAGGGACCGCAAAAACGTGTCAATGACAACGCTGGGTGAGAAGGCTGAAGAAGAAAAACCGGTAGATTTGAATGTCACTTCCTTTGCTAAGATAGCTAGATTTGAATGTCCATAAAGTATAGGTGCAAGCAAGCAGGAGCTCCCTTACATGGAACAAGGCATAAATTTGATGTCAAGACATTTCTTACGGAGAGGATTTGCATATAGTTCCCTAAAGTGGTATGATCATATCACAGGTCCCTATCCTGCACACCTTTGCATGTTATATCACAATCGCATTTAATTTCAAGATTAGACGACAGCTTGAGGATCTAACTAGTGTGAAGCCTGCGCTTTGCTGCGGACAAGTTTATTTTAAAATGCGTGTATATGAAATTTGAATATATTTTTAAGCATACTCACAAATTTCAATCATTGTTTAAGTGCATAAACAAATGAAAATGTTAAACTTTGGCACAGCTAAGGCAATTTCAGTGGTAGCATCATTCGTGAAGTTACAACCTGAATTTTGTGACGTGTTAATCCAGCAATCGTTCTGCTTCTTTTGATTCTTTCCTAATGTCTTTCCACGAAGAGGTATCATTTCACCAAGAGAAACGCCTCTCCACGAAGGGACATCTTTTCATCAATGGTCGTGTCCCATGAGTAGATATATTTTAAACAAGGGACATCTTCACCAACAAATGTGTCTTTTAATCAAAGGACATGTTGTTCGTAGGCCCCAACCCATAAGATCTAACTGACTTGATTAATTCTCGATATAATCCGACGACTGTTCTTTTTAAAGTGGTGATGTGGCTTAACGCGGATGCTGCATTAGGAGTCAGTTTTAGAATAAAGAGATGCCAAAAATACTCTCCCCCTTCCCATATGGAACCAAGGCCCCATGACTTTATCAATGGTGACATTGTTGAGAAGTAGCCACGGGGCACAACTACTTCTGTGCACCGCACACCTTGGACCTTGATGCCTACCACTTGGGAGGAGGAGGGGGGGAGGGGGAGGGGTCGACGTTAGTATATCTTGTACTTCAGTGGTAGCGAACTAGCAAGATGGTCAACAGTAGCAGGAGATCACATGATCAAGGACATGCAACAGCAAGCAAACCAAAAGAGGGGTGCTTTTAGGAAACAGTAATGTATTATGAAGCTCAGGATTAATAAAGGAATCTAGATTATTAGGAGCCCATATTGTTTATGGGAGGAAAAGGGCCTTAGCATCCAACTATATAAGGATGCCATGTATCTATGTTTGAGGCAAGCAAGAACAAGCAATTTAAACTCTGCCAGTTATTCTCTCGACTCAACCTATGTCTACACAATACCTAGCAGCCACGACATCTGGCTATCTTTAGCACTGTGGTTCTTAGAATAAGGATTGTGGACAATGTACCGAAAATAGGTATGCGATCAGCAATGAGGGCTATTTATCAAGCTACATTACCTCGGTCACAAGTAACAGAATACACAGATTGAGCTTGACAAGGACCAGTTATCAGCAGGACTAAAAAGCATACCTTTACTGGCATCCATGCAGCGTCCCAAGGTATCCCTGGGATCCATGTCATCCTGTGACAGAAAAGATTCAACATTTTCATCCAATCCTTCTTCCAGCAAACGGTCCACATCACCCTGTAATGAAGCATTTTTATTATTATACTGCCAAAAAGAAAGAAAAAATCGATCAAACATATGAATACCAGTGGGTTTGCGGTAGATGTCAAGCTTCCAGTGCCATCAGAGCCAAACATTGCCAAGGGTTTTGCTGAAACACCATTCTGCTGAAGTTGTGGTACTGGCATCGGATCTCCTGGTGTATGAGTGGAAGGTGTCGAGGGTGCAGAACCTGGAGACGGGCCAGCAGTATTTCCAGTTCCTGAACTATTAGCTCTACCCGAGGAAGAGCCAGGCTTCTTTCTTTTCTTCGTTGACTGAACAACAAATAGTATTGTTTGTGTAAATGAACTGAGAACTAGTGTATCGGTCACTTCACTAATCTAAAGCAGTGGGAGGCAAAAATGAAACAACGATTTTTTAAAGTTGACCGGGGAGAGACCGGTAGCCTATAACCAAGAGGTTACCGAAAGTCTCCTATGATCCATTTCAGTTTGCTATGTTTTCTTTACACATTTGCTTGTCGAAGTACTGTATTTCTCTGGTGTTATATGAACACTAATATCATGTTACATCTTTACTAGTCTGAAAGCACCACTTTCCGGACTGATATACTTTTACAGTATTCTTTGCTCTGCACTACATCTTTACTAGTCTGAAAGCACCACTTTCTGGACTGATATAATTTTACCAGTCTGATGAGGTCTAGCTGGTTGGTCATATTTTTGTCACTGCTGGGAAGTAGATCTAAAACCATCAACAACGACAAAAAATGGAAGATCAAGAGTAACAGTAAGGGAAACAAGGAGCAGTAACAGCTCAGTTGATTTAGTGCTATAGATAAATGAACTGTAGTGCAGAGCAAAGAATACAATTGTATGTTTTTATAAACCCTAGAAGATGGATCATGGAGCTAGACACAGTGGTGTAGGCATGGCCAGATCATGTACCACAGCAAACTTAGCTCAGTTATTACTAATATTATATTGTGTGAAAATACATTATTTGGCAGGAAGATTTGAAAGAAAGTTATCAGCACATTCAGAACTTATGTATACTATAAACAGGAGGACTTTAGGTTTAATGATTAATGCAAAATAATCATAAAAGGCATTTGTGTGCTGCAAAAGTTTACTTGATCGGTGGCCCCAAAAGAATTCGGCATGCCCCCATCAACAGGCATATTTCCAGTTCCTGGCTTTTCTTGTTGGAGAAGCTGATTTGAGCTTTGAGACTGCTGACTAGAGACAGCCTGATGGTGCTGCTGTTGGCTATTGCTTTGTTGTTGTAATAGTTGTTGCTGTTGCTGCTGGTGGTGGTGTGCATTAGCAATTTTCTTCTACTAAACAGAAAATTCTACATAAGAACATGGCAGCAGAAAAAAAAAGGCTAGAAGAATAACCCAAAGGCATATCTACAAGTTGAATCATCAAAGACAAATGTAACATAAAATTAGGTCATCTTATATCAAAAGGGAAGCATAACACATATGAGTGGAATAAAACAGACTTGGAAGATAGAGAACCGCAAAATCAATACCATAAAAGTAAAAATCCAGGAGCTAGAAAAAATTATGAACATTATGAGTTGTCTTTGCACTATTAAAATATTGGCCTTACCATGCCAAACACCTTATGGGGAATTAGATGTTTAGGCAATCAGGTAAAATGGCGAATATAAAATAACTCACACTCATTGTTTTGTCATTGCAGAAAATGCCAAAATATGATATCAGGCAACAAAAATACGTTATGAACAGATTGAGATGATGACATTTTGCCATGATGTTCTATCTTCTATGATCAAACCCCCCATCTATCATGGAACAGGAGTTGCCTTACCTCATACAATAAGCACTCGACACGATTAAAAATTAAAGATAAAATTTCACCGAGGAGAAAAATTAAACCTGTTAGTGGAGAAAATACAAGAAAATGAACACTCGGTTAAAAATGAAAAGGTCTACCTTTATTAGCATGTCTATATCACCACCACTTTGACTAGGAGAGCCAATATTTGGAATGATATCTCCACCGCTTGTGGTCTGCCCATCCCGCCCAAGAACTACATTCCTGTTGTTAAACATCATCCTCAATCTTCTGCTGTCAACATCACTAGATGTTGGGGAAGCCATATTTTGCTGCGCCTGCAACGCAAGCTGCTGCTGTTGTTGTGGAGTCAGAAATTGGATCTGTTGTTGCAATTGATGTTGATTCTGCATGAATGACTTCTGCTGTAGAATTCCAGACCGAAGTTGCTCAAGTCCCTGCTGAAATAAACAAAGCAGAATGCATGTCAAAACAAGGTTAAAATTTAGCATCCTTACTAGCAGATGTCAAATCACATATTTGCTATTTGACATTATATTGGAAAAGAAATACTCCCTCCGTTCCATAATGTAGTGCGATATAGATTTTTTGAAAAGTCAAACTTTCCAAGCTTTGACCAAGTTTATAGAGAAACTATTTATATCTACAATACCAAATGTATAAAATATGAAACTACATCGTATGATGAATCTAATGGTATATGTTTGGCATTCTAGATGTAAATGTTTTTCACCACAAACTTGGTCAAAATTTGTGAGGTTTGACTTTCTGAAAAAACTATATGCCCAACATTATAAAACAGAAAATATATATGCCCAACATTATGAAACAGAGGGAGTACAAAACTAGCCTTTGTTCCACAAATTGCTTGCAATGACATTGTCTGTGATTCCACTATATTTTAACTGTACGTAAACCACACAAAATTACTTAAGAGAGGGGTCAGAGAGAGCCATAGACAAGGTCCGGGATATGATAGCATAAAGGTGAGATCCGCTAGGGCAATATCAAATTGTGCAAATCAACAGAAGAAAGAACAGACATGGTCATAATGTACCAGGTAAACACAAAACAGATCAACGCAAATTTAGATGCTTCCCTTGGTCAGTTAAGTACTACAAAAAATACTATGCTATTACCAACTATGGCAAGTGTGTGTCCCATAAAATAATCGTCAGGTTTCATCAACGTAGGGGAATTCAGTCTAAGCTGAATCAATACTGAATAGAAGGACATTAATCATAAGTGGAGTGTACGTAACTACTCCCTCCGTTCGGAATTACTTGTCGCAGAAATGGATGTATCTAGACGTATTTTAGTTCTAGATACACCCATTTCCGAGACAAGTAATTCCGAACGGAGGGAGTAGGATTCAAGTTGGGGCCCTTGCAGTTTTTGACTGGTTACTGTCGTAACTGGAAAAAAATCCGTTTCAATTTTAAAAAAGATTTAGGCCTGAAATTAAATTCAGACACTTTATACAGAAAACCCTTAGGCCTGAAATCTCCCGCAACAAATTTGAACCCTGAATACAACACTGATGAAGAAGCACAAAATAGTAAAATTTTGTCATAAACTAAACCCTTACTGTGAGTGGCCATCCTTTGAGAGTCAAATTATTGGCAGCTTGATTAGATCCTGTTAAGAATGCATCTAAATTAGCCTCACAAAACTGGTCACCCAACTAAGAAAAATACAAAATTGGAAATAAGAATAGTGGGAAAAATGAAAAAATAAATGACGTGAGTAGTGGAGAATAGTAATTCATTGGAGCAGAATAATAATATTACCTTGTAGACCCATGAATGACCCCTCAGGACCAGCAGCTCTAGGTGTCAAAATGGGATTTATCTCTGTCTTGATACTCTGCTAAAAGAACACATAAATAGTTTTTTCTTGTTTTCACAGCTGAGTATAGTTAGGGCTGACAGATAATAGATAAATCAGGAAGACACAAGGGACTAACCTGAGCATGCCCTGGAAGTTGGGGGCTTCTACCCTGAATTTGTTGCATAGTGCCCGACAAACCACCAATGGAACCATGCAAAATTTGCCTATATAGGGGGCAAATGTTAACATATTAAAAAAAATACGGAATAAAATATATCATTTGGTCTGACTAATAAAGAAACAGTATGTGCTTCCATATAGGGATGAAAACGGAACAGAAACGGACGGAACTGGGTGCTACCACATTTTTTTTCGGTTTTTTTTTTTTTGCGGAAGCGGAAACGGATACAGAAACCCCAGAAATGAATATGGAAACAGTTACTAGCGGGAACAAATGCGGAGTGGACACGGCAACAAAAGCAGGTGTTGATTGGAACTTAAACACGCTTTAACCATAAATTGATCAATTGTTAACATGGCTACAAAGTAATATAGGGTGTGTTTGCTTTACAACCAACAACAACCACACCAAAATATTGGCGTGCCCGTATGATTTGGCTAACGTTTGGATTGATGCCAAAACTTTGGCTTGCCCAGCACGCCCTGGGTCTTCCCATGTTATTCTCGCCAATTCGTTGGCGCGCCGTCGGCGCAGAAAACGCTCGCCAAAAAATTGGCGACTTCGGTGCCCTCTCTTTCATACTTCATGAGTACGCTTTGTTCGATTGGCAGGCGTATTATCCGGACAGATAAACGCTAACTGAATCATGCGCCATCGCATAACTACCTGATTATATTGGGTGTTTGCCTCCGTAATTATCTGCGGCACTTTTTTCTGTGTGAGATTCGATCCACGCGCGCCGTGCATGCCCGTCCCGCCTCCGTAATCCAAAGCAGCCCTCACCTCTTACTAATTACAGCAATTTGTTTCCTAATTGTGTTTCCTTTTTTCTTGTTATCCCGGGTATACTTGCGTTTGCAATGTCGTGGAGTTTAGTCCCGTTGGCCCTATTAATACTTTTCGTTTTTTCCTTCTTTTTTTTCTTATTACGGGAAGGCCATGTAGTGTTTTATGTGTCTCACTGTTTTATTAGCTGAAGATTGAAAGTAAACTAGAATCAAACTAAGGACTAACCCAGCACATGTTGCCATGCACTAACCCAGTTGGCTCGATTGGCAGGCGTATTATCCGGACAGATAAACGCTAACTGAATCATGCGCCATCGCATAACTACCTGATTATATTGGGTGTTTGCCTCCGTAATTATCTGCGGCACTTTTTTCTGTGTGAGATTCGATCCACGCGCGCCGTGCATGCCCGTCCCGCCTCCGTAATCCAAAGCAGCCCTCACCTCTTACTAATTACAGCAATTTGTTTCCTAATTGTGTTTCCTTTTTTCTTGTTATCCCGGGTATACTTGCGTTTGCAATGTCGTGGAGTTTAGTCCCGTTGGCCCTATTAATACTTTTCGTTTTTTCCTTCTTTTTTTTCTTATTACGGGAAGGCCATGTAGTGTTTTATGTGTCTCACTGTTTTATTAGCTGAAGATTGAAAGTAAACTAGAATCAAACTAAGGACTAACCCAGCACATGTTGCCATGCACTAACCCAGTTGGCTCCAAACCAAACGAAAGTCTAGCAATTTTGCCAAAAAATTAGCATGTAACAATGGCTATAAACCAAACAACAACACCTTACCAAAATTTTGGTCATGCCCTTGCTTTGGTCATGCCAATATTTTGGTGGGGCTAGCTGAGGCACAAACCAAACACACCCATAATTAGGTTAGTGAATTAGCATAGTATTGTAGTAGTACTGGAAAATTGCGTATAGGGTCTATTTGAGTACGTGTGTGGTAGTAGAAGTTGAGCCATTCTGCTCACTGTGTCATTGTGTGTTGTTTGGTGGCTGAGCTACAAAACAGCCATAGGCCCATAGTAAGAACGGAAATTCTATATTCACGGAAACAGAGAGTTCCGTTTCCATGTCTGTTCCGTCGGAAAATGCCCTTCTGTTTTTGTTTCCGTTTCCGCATAAAAAATTATGTTCCCGTTTCCGTTTTGCAAATTTCCATTTCCAAATTTCCTCTCCTTCTCAGATTTTCCCCCGGAAACTACTTTCATAGGGCGTACGCATCTACACTCCATACACATTGAAAACCTTACAATTGATGCACGTCCAGGATTATTAACATCTAGGCTCTAAGGAGAAGGCAGCAAGGATAGCCAGCCACACCAGCAAGTCTAAGTGTGGCATCTAAATGATGATTTTGTAACTTTTAACAAGAATGCTAAAATGTCATCAGCTACTTCTGTATGCAGAACATTTTTTGTTAAAGCACTTAATAATTTACAAGTTCAGCGAGTACCCTGAGGATTGTCCACTTGCAGCTGCTTTCAGCAGTGATGTTTCATTCGGATCAAGTAGTTGCCCAGCATTTTCTCCATACCTTTGCTGCAACTGAAAGTTTCAATGTCATAACGAGTAATAAGAAATGAACTTATTTTTCTTTTGAGGAAAACATAAATGAAAACCTTTTAGAGTCAACTAAAAGAATTTAGAACAATGGATGTAACTACAGTGATACCTTCATAGATGTGTCTTCCAAAGAGTCTCTCTGGGAAGGCAACTTTAACCTCTCCTCATACATTTTGGTCGCCATAACATTTGCGGTACTTTGGTTTTGTCGCATTAAAGGATTGTTTCCAGAAAGTCCACTTGAAGTACCATTAAGAAGATAAGAATCATCTCTACGCTGCTGCTGCTGCTGCTGTTGCTGCTGCTGCTGTTGCTGCTGCTGCTGCTGCTGTTGCTGCTGTTGGTGCTGCTGATGTTGGTGCTGCTGCTGCTGATGTTGCTGCTGCTGCTGTTGTGCGGCTCTTTGTAACAACATTTGTTGCATTTGTATATGCTGTGGTTGCTGCTGCCGCTGTTGAGGTAACTGCTGTTGTTGGTCCCGGGCTTTCATGAGCTGCGTCTGAAAAGAGAGCAGCACATTCTAGCTGAGTTAGAACTACCAATCCAGGACAAAAGATGCCTCAGAATCACAGCTATTGATGCAGCACAAATAAAATTGTGATTTTCTAATGCAATTAATTAGATCAATATGCAACAAAGTGGCCTTGACAAGCGAAAACATAGAAAACAACATTGTATTATTAATATGTAAAATAAAACATATGTGACGACGGCGGAATTTCCCAGCTATAGTGGATGTAACACATGTAACAAGAAGTTTAAGAACTAAGAACTTGTTTAGTTCGTCAGAAGTAATGGGAAGGTAAACGTGGTTGAAAAACAGTATCACACTGTTAATGTAAATGGAATGGAATGGAAGAAAGTTCAATCTTGTTTGGTTAGCATGAAATATGACGTTAACTAATTGCAAAGCTAGGTCTGTCTTCTTTAACCTGTAGGATGCAACTAGGAAGAACATCCACAAATGGAATTCAAACCACCAAACAACGAAGGATACAAATTGGTATTTTCAATCATTTACGTCCAGCACCAATTTACAAAAAATTCAATGATTAGAAGGGATTTCATCTGCGGAAAAAAAACAAAAATAGAACATGGGAGAAGAACAAAAATTGAATCAGCCCTCATAAGACATAGCAGATTAGAAAAAAATCGATCTAGAGCGCATCAATCAAAACCCAAAAGATCTCCTGAGTGGCAGCCCAGCCACGATTTCACGTCTCCCCCATGCCTCGACCAAAACTCTGGCGTCGCTAAGATCCAATTGCATGAGATGGGGGTCATGGAGAATGAATCAGGTCTGGCAGTTTGATGGAAGGGAAGAATGATGCGACCGGTTTGTGGCGACGTTGGCACCCTGTAGCCAGGGGAGATCGTGGAGAATACATCGTGGTCTCCTGGGGATAAACTCGTATGGGAGATTTTCCTTTTTTTCTTACAGGAGCTCAGATGCGATTAAACCGGATCTCGGGCGGAAACAGAATTCCACTAGGCCGGGAGCTGATACTGCGGCAACTGATTATGACCCAATCAAAACAAACACCGGTGTAAATGGATCACCTCCTAAGTGTTATTTAAAAGCAATAGAAAATGAACAAAACGAATTTTAGTAAACAAAAAGGGCCTCACAGGCCTTGCAGTAAAATTGGTTACTGACTCACGAACCAAACACTTCCTAAGTGTCATTTAGCTGTAACAGCAAACAAATTGTAGTGAACCAAAGGACCTCGCAGGCCCTGCAGACTAAAATTAGTGACATTTCACATCAGATTACAGGTCACATAGGATTTTTAGTTCATTTTAAGTTTCTTCAGTAGATCCCTCATAATAAGGATAATCAAATGCATAACTGTTTACCTCAATATATGACGCTGCAACATCTGAATGCTTCTCGTTTGTTCTTGCTATGAATATATCCCAAAAAACTGACCACCACTCAAAAAGAAACCCACCAGGTGCATCAATTGCTGCATGGAAACACAGCCTAAAAAGTGAGCAATAGTTTTCATGAACAAATGTTTAAAGGGAAAGGTTGCAAAAACCAGGACATAAGTAGTTAAACTTGCTGAGAAGCACATACCAACTGGATCTGAAGAAACCTTCCCTTCTGATTGGAAGGCCTTTGCAGTTGCCTGCAAATTTCTCTTCATAAAATAGTCGTATATGTAAACATCGAGCCTGTTTCAGCAAGCAGTTAAACATTAGTCCTTAGGGTGAAGGTTAAATGCACTAAGACATACTCCCTCTGTCCGGAATTACTTGTAGCAGAAATGGATGAAAACAGATGTATCTAGAACTAAAATACGTCTACATACATCCATTACTCCGACAAGTATTTCTGGACAGAGGGAATACAATTCTTCAACTACAAGTACAATACCATTCAAAAGACCCGCAACCAGTATGGTGAATAACCAGCTTGGGCATAAAACATTAAGACTTGAATGGCACATTTATGCTGCATCAATGTATATTCATTTTGTTTCTTCAACTTTTATTTTAACACTAGCACATCGTCACCTAGAGTGATCCTATGCACGACAAATGCTTAGGTTTGCTAGTGAACGTTTCCGTGAAACACTGAAAAATCATGAAAAGTATTAGTAGGTCTAGTTCCCAGAAGCAGAATGAGATATTTCACCTCCTTCCTCATACAAGAAATGTTGAAACTCAGATGTGAGTTCAAATCTAGTCATTGATGTGTAAGGAATCAACTTATTCGCTGGTACTTCCCTCCATACTATCTTCCTGAAGAAGATTACCGCAGCCCATGAACCAAATCGAACTCCCTTGTCTTATATCCATAATGGATAGGTCAACTATTACTACTGGTATTTCAAATCTGATGGACAAGTTATCCTGCTGTTCTCAAATCTCCAAATCAGTTCTCTGATATTTGAGAGATCATCACGACAGATTATCACTGAAGAGCTATATAGTCAAAACAGTGGGTCCTTCAACTGGTAAAACAAAGCTCAAACCAAACCCGCAAAAAAAAAACTCCTGAAACCCTAGCGGCCAAACGCGCCACCACCGCACCACGGGTCTCCTCTCGTCTACTTCAGTTCAAACTTCGTAGCCCCTCCCGTGATTTTTGCTCAAATAATCGCCACCCAGATTAAGCAACAACAACGTCGCCCAGCCAAAACATGCCTCGAATAACAGAATGAATACGAAAAGAAACAAAATCCTCACATCTTGTCAGCCTCCCAGTTCGTCTGCGACATGGCCACCGCAGCTCGCCGACCGGCCTCCCTTCCCCCGAAGCGCCGCCCACGAGAAAAGTTAGCTCTGGCTACGCCTGGGCCGCCGCGGCCACCGACGTCTACGCAGCCGCTGGGCAGCGGGTGGACGGGCGAGTTGCTCGAGACGAGGAGAGGCGGAAGGGAGGAACCCGAGGCGAAACCCTAGAGGCAGCTTTGGGAGGGAAGGTGAGGCGAGGCGGCGGCGAGAGATGTGAGAACAGATTGGAGTTTGCAGTTGCAGAGGCGCGAGGAGGGTGTGCAGGGGAGAACTGGAGAGGAAGGGGAGAAGAAAAGAGAAGGTATAGAAACGCAACGGGACCCACGGATTTCCCACCTTCTTTTTCTATAAAATAAATATAATTGTAATGTATAAATTTTAAGATGGCTTACCACATATGCCATGTGATGTTTGTATTGCTATGTATATATAATTCTTTTTCAAATGACCCAGGGATGCTTGGGGGACTAGAACACGGCAATGCTTAATGGACCATGCCTGTTTAGAAATTGGACAATGATCTTGGTGGAATATGACGGTTTCATGAACCCTAGATCGGTGTCTTTGGGGAGAAAATGTTGTATGGCAAGAGTATTAAAGTTGCCAGATAATTATTTGAATGAAGCGGTGATCAAGGAAACGTGTAGAAAGATGGGAAAGATCCTGAAAGTGCAAAATCAGCTTCAGACAAGTTATGTTGGACCCTTTGTTCATGTGAAAGTAAATCTGGATGTAAATAAAAAATTGGAAAGATTTGTTTCGACTACTAGGGCTAGGAAAAAGGACTAGTACCAAGTAAAATAGGAGAAGCTACCAATTTTTTGCAACCAGTATGGACTTATAGGTCATTGATATAAGGGATGTGGAACAGGGATAATGCGTTCTGTCCAAGTTTGAATAAGGGGAATTTATTCTAGCTGGTGAACGAAGAAATCGGGATGGTGGTCGTGGTTCTGGAAGGGGTAATAGAAGAGGAAGGAGAGGTGCTCCTTTTGGCAGGGGTTTTTGGAAGAGGAGGTGTTCTAGATCGGAATCGGAGTAGTAACGGAGAAGAGGATATAACCTATGATGGTCAAGGTAGCTGGAGATGGAATGCAGAATTTGGATACAAAGAACCTCAAAATCTTTTGACGGGACATGGGAAAAAAGAATGACCATCATGAGGATATTAACATGACTGGTATGGTTCCTTCAGCAAAGAAAAGGTTGGCTATGAACTCTAACTCGAGGGTCAGAGAATCACAAAGCTTGGCTGGAGCTATAATCCTAGTGGATGTGTCATCAAAGGTCGCAAAAAAGTGGACTTATTTGGTGGGAATATGGATCGGAGTCCGCTTCAACTCCTCAAAAGGTGCAAAAGAAAAGAAACAAAAGGGGTATGATGGTCTGGCTCTTGATAGTATGGTTTCAAATATCAATGCTCCAGGATCGGTGATACCACGTGAAGGGGAGGTGAGGGAGAAAAAGAAAAAAAAGACCTTATATCGGCGGCCTTTGGGATGGCAGTTGCTCGGGAACAATGAAATTCCTAAGCTATAGTTGTCGGAGGCTTTCGAGGAACCCGGTTGTAAGTGCATTGTTGGATATTAAATGGCTACAAGGCCCAGATATTGTGTTCTTGCCTGAAACTCATTTGGATGATTAAGCTACGGAAGTGATCGAAGACGTATGAAGATAGATCATAAGGAAGTGGTGTGTAGTGATGGCAGGAGTGGCAACTTGCTCTTGCTTTAGAATAATGAGGCTATGGTTACCCTTCGATAGAAAACAAACTTTCTATAGATGTGTATGTTGGAATAAGGGTAGGTCGGTGAATGTAGCTCCCACTTGCACAGGGTCCGATGGGTCGGAATAATGTTTGGCGGATGATAGGTTTGCATGGAGAGACAAAATGGGAAAACAAACATGAAGCATGGGCTTGTCTTAGAGATCTACATGTAGTCAATAATCTTCCTTGGTTGGTAATTGGTGATATGAATGAATTTGTATTTACTTTGGAGAAAGGAGGAGGAAACCCGTGTCTACATCAATACATGCAAGCTTTTATGGTGGCGATAGCAGATTGAGAACTATTAGATTTTGAGTACACTTGATACAAGTTCACATGGCATAGAGATCTTATTAAGGGAGCGACTAGATCGAACACTAGTTAATGAGGAGTGGATGAATAAATTCCCAGAAGCAGCTCTCTCCCACTTGAGCTATGTAAACTCGGATAATAGGCCCTTACTTATGAATACAAAAGCCCAAATAGCCCAAGAAGGATGCAAACCAAGGGTATTGAGGTTCAAGGCTAAATGGCCAAAGGAAACCCGGTTCAAGAAAATGGTCCAAGGGCTTGGGGTAGCAAGAAATAGAGTTCAAAGCAATAATTTGGCAGGCAATTTGGTTGTGGTTCACAAACAGTTACATCAGTGAGACATAAGGGTCATGAGAAGCACAAAAAGCAGATTAAGAGGAGCTTGGCGAAGATTAGAAGTTGTCGTGACGGCCACTAAATGATTCATATCTTGCAAAGCAAAGAGGGGCGGTAGAGGAGATTGAGAAACTATTGCAGTAGGAGGAGATGTACCATCTCCAAAGAAGTTGTGTGGACTGGATGAAGTTTGGTGACAAGAATACTTCTTTTTCCATCAATTTGTCACAACAAGAAAATAGAGAGAAAAAAGGCTTAGGATAATCTGGGTAACTTGCATGAAGGTAATGCATATTTGAACCCACTTGTTTCAGAGCTGCTAAAATTGATGAGATAAATCATGCATTATTGGACAAAGTGGTGCCATGAGTGAATGAACATATGAATGGGTCTTTGTCAAAACCTTTGGCTGAAGAGTTAAGAAAAGCCTTATTTTCTATATGAGACGTGGAAGCTCTGTGGGTTGATGGTTTGCATGTTATATTTATCAAAAAATGTTGGCACATCCTAGGTGATTCAATCACAGGAGAGGTTCTTGATGCTGTGAATAATAAATTGATTCCTATGGGGTGGAACATATAGTTATTGAGCTCATTCCAGAAGTTGTGAATCCAGAATGTATCACACAATATAGGCCAATCAGCCTATGTACAGTCCTTTACAAAGATAATTTCAAAGATGATCACCCTTAGATTGAAGCATGTCCTTAATGATATAGTTTCCCATGTGCAAAGTGTTTTTGTTACAGGCAAGTTAATTACTAATAGTATCGTGTTAGCCTATGAATATATCCATACATTAAAGCATAACAAGTCGGGGAAATAGTACAATGAAACTAGACATGCATAAGGCGTGTGATAGAGTTGAATGCGGGTTCCTAGAAAAAATTATGTTGGGATTGGGTTTTCATGATGACTTTGCTGGTATGATCATGGCATGTAATACTTTGGTAAAGTATAAAGTTCGCTTCAATGACCAAGAACACAAACGATTTCATGCCTAAAAGCGGGCTCCGGCAGGGGGACCCCTTATCACCTTATTTATTTTATCTGCGCACAGGAGATTTTTCAAGTTTATTGGCTCATAGAGGGAAGGTCGGTAGGATTGTGAGAGTTAAGGTGTGCACAAATGCATCATCGGCATCACACTTACTTTTTGTTGATGATTCGTTAATTCTTGTGAAGGATGACTCGAATAATGTAACCTAATTGAGACAAATTTTTTATGGATACTATGCAAACTCGAGACAATTGGTAAGCGAAGCAAAGTGTAGCATATTTTTTTAGTCTAGATATGAAGGTGAAAGACAGAGATTTCTTCATAATTGAATATTATTGTTAGAATAAATCCGAGGCATACCGTTGATCATCCGAGGACCAAGCAATCACACGAGCGCGACACCGAGATTTGTTAATGAGGTTCACCGATATGGCTACATCCCGGGGCTTGACTACGGGCGCTCCTCCCCGTGACACCGCTACAATACCGCACCCGGTCGTCCTGGACACCGGCACATGCCGCCGGCTTCCCCTGCGTTCCAGTGCCATTATGTTGGCATATATTACATCGTGTGTCTACCCCCGCTATATATGAGAGGCTTAGGATACAGGTGTCCTATTAGGACACGACTCCACATCCTATGTAAATACAATACAACTCATAGTCCAACTGTAACCTACTTGTATATTATATTCGACACAACTCTAACAAACTCCACCTTGGCGAATATTCTCCACCATCTTGAATTTGTCAATGCGTCAAACTTCCATGTACATTGGACTTGAGCTTATCCCATGAGTACCGCTGCTACTCCAAAGACTCCATAAGACTCCACCTGCAACTTGTAGTCCCTTCTTTTCTTGAGTATAGTCAACACTCGAGCAAAATCAAGTTCCACATTACTCTAGTTTGCGCTCCCAACTTCCAGAGTATCAGTCCAACGTCATCACACATTGATCACTAGCCTGCGTGAAAGTGAACAACTCACATATTGGGAGTCACACATAAGAGTTACCTGAACTCAACCTCATCGCTCCTTTCTTGACCGTCTGTCTGAAACTTGAAGGAATTTCACCATTGCTTGTAATCATCCCGAGTCAAACTCGCAGTTGTCTCATCACATGTATGACCACCAGAGCCCTGGCCCGTCTCCATGCCCTATGCATACCGCACGCCTCGCCGCTATTACCGCCTCGAGCCTCCGTTGTCCCGGTCGAGTCTCAAGGGTCGCGAACCCACACCACTCAACCTCCACTGCAGAGTACCACCGATCATCGCCGGGCGGTGACGAGTTTCATGCTTTGAAAGGACATGCGGTGCCCCCATGTGTGGTTTTGGTAGTTGATGACATTCTCCCTGGACTAATGGTTGCATTGAGTTATATTTGAAGAATTTGTCCATAGGCATTTCTTGAAGTCCATGTGTTGGTTTCAAGGAGTTTATGTGTTGACCAAGGTGCTATTAAGGAATTATCCAAAGATTGGTCATGTGAGTGTTGAGCTTATTGCAAGCATGTCTTGAAGAAGAAGATTGTGTGATCATTCATGTTTACCTTCATGACATCATCCAAACGAAGAGAGTTGGAAATATTCAAGGTTGATCAAGACTGTCAAGAGTGAATCAAGTTGATCAACTCACAAAGCGTAAAAGATGTACCGAGAGGGATCAAGTGATCCCATGGTATAGTAAGCATTGTCCATTGCACTTTGTGTACTAACCCATGGTCTATGTGAGAGTTCTATGTGGGGTTAGGTACGTGTCCATGGGCTTGCGTCAAGAGGAAGACATCATACAACCCATGGAAAAGATGACATCAAGTGGTGATCGTCATCAAGATTGCCATGTGCAAGTTCAGGTGGAGCACCACGAAGAGATCAAGTTATTGAAGCTTGCCATCCACTGTGGTGTCAATGGACTTGTGAAGATGTGCCTAAGAGTGGCTCACCCATAGTGGAGTAAGGGGGAGCAATCATCTAGTCTTCATCGAGCCAACGCAATCAAGAAAGGTGGTCCAACTTGAGGGATTCAAGATCGTCATCATCTAGCTCAAGTGGACCATGTGCAAGGCAAAGGTTTGCCCTTGATAGGCTTTCTATTTTACCGGTCTCGTGGTGGTAGTTGGGAGACCGGATTATAGGATCGTTTGTCGTACTATCAAGGGGGGCTCTCAAGTTGGTCGCTTGATCGTATCGTTAGTAGAGAGCTCAAACCATTGCATCCTTGCATCATGCTTCTTGGTTCTTGTTTGGTTCTCTTTGTGAGTCTTAGAGCTTATGGTCATCTTGATGACAAGCTTGAGTTCATCGAAAACGGAGTTTGCATGCGTCTTCTATGATGTTTTCGGTGTTGGAGGTTTTACCAGTCTTATACGAGGAAGGGTTCTCACCATTTTCTTTTGGGCCTTTTCTCATTTGCTCCTTATTGGTATTTCTATCAAGATTGTGTTAGCCCTTGTCGCTAGCTTTCCAACAAACTTGGTTTCATCGAATCCGGAGTCCGTTTGCAAAAGTTGTTGTAGTTTTGGTGTTCTGAAAAGGCCGCAGCGGTACTACGGCGAATTGGAGTGGATGTAATTTTTTACTACCACTCCAGAGCGGTAATACCGCGGCTCCTACGGCGGTAGTAACGCTCCGGACCAAAAACTCGTCCCAAGTCCAGCGGTGGTAGGCACGGATGTAATTTTTTAGTACCGCTTGCAAGCAGTAGTACCGCTACCCCTAATGGTAGTACCGTGATGTCAAGCGGTACTACCGCTCCAACGGTTCTTCTGGCTTTTTTGCCTCCTCGCTGTTGCGTTTCAAAGGGCTACTACCGCCCTAGCGGTAGTACCGCTCGTTGGAGCGGTAGTACCGCTCGGTGCGGGCTGTGAGCATAACAGTTGGATTTTTCCCCACCTATAAAAGGGGGTCTTCTTCTCCATTGAACCTAATCCTTTGAGCTCGTGTTCTTCCCCCATTGTTGACCTTCTTCGAGCTTGCTAACTCTCAATCCCTCCATGGATTCTTGCTAGTTTTTGAGGGAAAAGAAAGAGGAGATCTAGATCCACATTTCCACCAATCACTTTCTCCTCTATGTGAGGGGAACCCCTTGGATCTAGATCTTGGAGTTCTTGGTGCTCTCTTTCTTGTTCTTCCTCTCATTTTCCTCCCTAGCATTAGTTTCTTCGATGGGATTTGAGAGAGAAGGACTTGGGCACTCCGTGTGCCCTTGCCATTGCATTTGGTGCATCGGTTTGAGTTCTTCACGTGATACGTGGAAGTTACAAGTTGAGAAGCTTATTACTCTTGGGTGCTTGGTACCCTTGAGCTTGTTCCTCTTGGGTGCTTGGGCGCCCTAGACGGTTGTTGGTGTTCGGAGCTCAATCATTGTGGTGCAAAGCTCCGGGCAAGCGTTGGGGTCTCCAATTAGGTTGTGGAGATCGCCCCGAGCAATTTGACGGGTACCGGTGACCGCCCCCAAGGGTTGCCAAAGTGTACGGGTTTGGTGACCGCCCCCAAGGGTTGCCATTTGTACGGGTTCGGTGACCACCCTCAAGGGTCCCTTAGTGGAATCACGGCATCTTGCATTGTGCGAGGGCGTGAGGAGATTACGGTGGCCCTAGTGGCTTCTTGGGGAGCATTGTGCCTCCACACCGCTCCAAACGGAGATTAGCATCCGCAAGGGTGTGAACTTCGGGATACATCGTCGTCTCCGCGTGCACTTTACTTTGTGATAGCCATTTTGTTCTTCGTCATATATCTTGCTATCTCATAGTTGCTTATCTTGCTTAGCATTAGTTGTTAGTGTACATAGGTGAGCCTGGTTGATTTAGGTTTTGTGCTTGACAAATTAACCGCTAGGTTTATTCCATATTTGTTCAAGCCTAAACCGTAATTATTTTAAAACGCCTATTCACCCCCCCTCTAGGCGACATCCACGATCTTTCAATTGGTATCAGAGCCTCGTCTCTATTTATTAGGCTTAACCACCTAGAGAGTAAATATGTCGACTAGGGGATTAGGATTCTCTGACACTCTTAGTTTCGATGGCACAAATTTTGATGTTTGGGTAATTCGCATGCTTAATCTCTTAAGGGTCATGGACCCAAATTTAGAGCGAATTGTAGATATGGGGTTTTCTCCTCCAAAGGATCCCCTAAGATTATCTTTAGAGGATGAGAAAAACTCTTATCTCAATGCTCAAGCTTCTAATGTGCTTTTCGATGCTTTGAGCAATGTAGTTATATTTCAACTCATGTCGTTCCGGGATGCTCATGAGTTGTGGACAAAGCTTCAAGATAAATATGGCGTGTCCAAGTTTTGTGGGGATGATTGTTCTCCCTCCACCTCCGGCCGTGTTGTGTTCTCAACTTCTTCTACTTCACCTACGTGTGGTTTGCCACAAGGTAATGACATGGTGAGTAGTGGTGTTCGTTGCAATGATGATAGTGGGCTCATTGTTGATAATCCTTCATCACTTTCTTATTGCAATGCTTCATCTTTGGACTTTAGCACTTCGAGCACTCCAAATGTTTCACATGCTTGTGTTGATAGTTCTTGCATATCATGTAGAAATTGCTTGACTAAATCTCATGATGATATGCTTGCTATATCTTGTTGCCATGATGAAAATGCATGTATTTCCTCGAGTTGTTGTGCTAACAATGTAGAGGAAACCCAACACTCCATGGAACAAGATGTGGTCTTGGATGGTGCTTCAAGGGATCCTAAATCATCATCTATTGCATTTTGCCTTATGGCCTAGGCTTCAAAGGTATCTACCACTTTGAATCCCAATATATCTTGTGATGATATTGATGATGTCAAGAGTGATGATGATGTTGATTATGATGAAGAGAATGATGATGTTGTCTCCTTAAAAATTAAGGGGGAAATAATTTTTAAAGCTCTTCTTAAGAATAAAATTGCTTGTTCCAACTTCATGGAAATCATGTCTATTGCTACTGAGGGCAAGAAATGTATTGATGAGTTGGAATCTCGTCTTGAGGAGCATGAGGTCACCATTGTTAAAATGGAAGGTCATGAGCGTGATTACGCTAATGAGATTGCGGACCTCTCTCAAGCTCTTGAACTTGAACAAACCACCAAGGAATCTCTTGAGGAGACTTTTGCTCTAGAATTATCTAGAGTGAGGAAATCTCGTGATAGAGCTCTTGTGGTGGCCACTGATTTTGAAACTAACAATGCTAAGCTTGAAGTTTCTCGTGCTAGACTCCTTGAGGATTTTGAGCACCTCAAAAATGGCTCGAGGGTCATTGAGGGTGAGCTTATCAAACTCACTGAGTCTCATGCTCAACTTGAAGCTTCTTATTTAAAAGAGCTTTCCAAGTTGTCCTCTCCTCTTGTTATTAGTGATGATGCTTGTGCTACTAACTCTATTACTTGTGAAGCATCCATTTTGAAGGAGAATGTTGAGCTACGGGCTCAACTTGAGTTGCTATCTAGCAATTATGGGAAATTGGAAAAAAAAGTCATGAAAAGCTCTCAAGCTCTCATGATGATCTTCTAGTATCCCATAATGTGCTAAAGATAGCTCATGAGGCCATGATTACTAAGGTAACATCTAGTGAGCCTCATGTGGATACTAGCACTACTTCTAGTCAAAATGCTATGTTGCCATGTGCTAGTCCTTGTAATTCATCTACTCACAATGTTGGTACATCTTGTGATGAATTGCTTTCCTTTCCTTGTTGCTCTAACAATGAAGCTTATACTTCCTCTAGTACTTGTGTTGAGACTAACCATGTAGAGGAAATCAAAGAGCTCAAGGCCCAAGTCACTTCTTTGAAGAAAGACTTGGAAAAGAGTCATGAAGGGAAAAGGGAAATTCACACTCAACAATATCTTGAGTGTGCAAAAATCCCCCAATGACAAAGGTGGACTTGGATTCAACTCCAAGAAGAAGAAGTCCAAGATAAACAAAAAGAAGGGCCAAGAACAAGTCAAGAATTCAGCCAAGATTGTTTGCTTCAAGTGCAAAGTAGAAGGGCATCATGTTAGATCTTGCCCATTGAAGAAGAAGGCCATTAGTGTCAAGCAACAAGGGAAGCGGACACAAGTTCGATCTCATGCTCAACCACAAGTTGAAGAAAGTCCTCTTCCCAAGAATCCTCAAGCTAATGCTTCTCAAGTTGAGAAATCAAGTGAGAAGAAAGTGAAGAGTAGACGTTGCTACTTATGTCATGAGAAAGGTCACCTCGCCTCTTCATGCACTAGTGGTAACTTATCCACCCCAATTATTATTGATGATATCTATTCTCTTGGGAAGGATAAGGTTGGCAATGTGTTTGCCAAAGTTGTTGGTACTCAAAGTGGTGTCAAGAAGAGAACCATTTGGGTAGCCAAGCCTATTGTGACTAACCTCTTAGGACCCAACTTGGTTGGGGACCAAAAAGCTCACACTTGATCAATAGGTGTTGTTGGAGGGCATTGGAGACTTGGCTACTTTATGAAGAATTAAGGGGACTTCATCATTCTAATTGTCTCAAGCCAAGTTATTCGAATTATATCAAGTTTCTATCTTATATCCAATGTTTCTTCATGCGGTAACTCGTGCTTAAAGTGTTTACATTGATAGTTACTTACCCCTTTGCATGTTTGGTTTTGTGCCTTGCATGTGTTTGTATATGTTGTGCTTCCAACTTGATTATCTTGAGCAATCAAGTATGTGTGTGTTGGTTTGCACATCATGTACGTGTGTGTCATGCATTGAGCCTTTTGCATCTTGTTCTTTTCTTAGTTGGCTCTTGTGAGAGATTAATGGAATATCCCATTATGGGGGAGTGATGTGCTTTGTGCACCTCACAATCCTATATATGTGTGTACACGAGTAATACCATCTAGTATTGATATTTCAAGATTATCTAGTCGTTATGTGGTATGTCTTCTCATGATAAATTCAAATTCTATATTGTCCATTAATTATCTCGTGTTGGATAGTTATTTTGCCTCTTGTTTATCTTTAATTGGTATCATATTATGGGGGAGTAATATGCTATGTGTATATTACTAGCCTATAAAATGTGTACATTTGAGATATTGTCACCTAGAATTGATATTGTAAATTATCTTGTTCCTAGGTGGCATGTTAGCTCTACAAGTTGCAATTTTATTTTTGTTTGGTGTGAAGATGATGTCGGATATCCTTGTTATCTACCACTGGGAATTATTTCCAAATACTTCTTGTCTTTTGACAATTGGTACTCACTTATGTGTGGTAGAAATTATTGATCATCTTTACATTGGCCTTTGCTTTTATTTGCTTTATATCTTGCCTAGGATTGTGTCAACTCCCATTGTATTCCATATCACTTGTGGATCTTGTTAATTTCTTGACCTTGTCTAGTGTTTTCTAGATATAGTGAAAGTGGTGATCCCACCTCGTGCATTTTGTATTCAAATGCAAATTCTCTACAATGCACTAGTCTTGGGGGAGCTATCATATTCTCTATAAAACACTCATCTTGTGATCCTTATCAAGTGTGTGTTTGTGGAAGGCAAGCTGTTTCTTTTTGGTGCTTTGTGCCATCATGAAACTTTGTAGAGGGCTTGGTTTGTTTGGAACCATTCTCTCTTTTGGGAGTTTGACATCTTTCTTTTTGAGTGTATCAATGGATATCTCATTCCTTGATGTATCTTTTATGGATATCCTCCAAGTGATGATTTATTCATTTGGTATCTTTTCTTCGCTTGGTATTTCTTTGTCTTTTGGTCTCGGTTCTTGAAAGTCTTGAGCATGCATATTTACTTCTTGTAGTTTCTTTGGCATGTTTTCTTTCTTTGACACAATATATAGGGGGAACTCCACCAAGTCTCAAATTGGATGAGATGTGCATGAAATTCATGTTCATATCTATATGCACATATTTATGTGGAGTTTGTCCTATGTGTTGTTGGTTCTCTAACTCTTTGGTCCCAATGAGTTTGGGTACCATTTTGTTTGTGTTGTTGTTGTAGGAACAAGTGGAGATGCATTGGATGCTCGGCTCACTCACAAAGAAGGTGTTGTCACCATGTGCTTATTGGAGTCAAGCTAGGATGATCAATGAACTACTTTGTACCTTCAATTGGTATCTACTACATCCTTCCAATGTTATCTCGGTAACAAGTATCTTCATATACTTCATGCACACATTTCTTGCATCAACCTTGTGTAGGTTGTATCATGGCATGTTATCCATTCTTTCTTGTGATACTTGTTTCCTTTCTCAAAGCATCCCAACAATGATGTCTTGTTGCTAGTTGTGATGTCTTTGATGTTCGTGTGGTTGGAATGCATTTATATACAATAAGACCATATCTAGCCATGTGCTATGCTCTCAAGCAAATATCTTATTGGTATATGTATGACTTCCTTTTGGATATCTTGTTCCTTCGTGTTGTAACTATTTCGGGTGTACATCCTTCTTTGTAGATACATACATATATATATATATATCATGATTTCGTCTACCTAGAATCTTATACACTTGAGAGAAGTTGCATATCTAGATGATATCCTTTCTTTCACGTCCACCTTGTCTTTCTTATGTTATTTCTTTGGTGGCTTCGTGAAAGCTTTTGCCTTGAGTGCGTGTCTTCTATCGTTGCATCTTGATGCGCTCTTGTGTGGTGAAGATTATTTTCCTTGTGCTTATCTTTACGAGGTTTTTGCCATCTTAATTGGCATCCTTCATCTTCTATCTTCACCGCGGGTTGTCACAAGCATAGGTTCTCTATATGCTTATTAGTAAGCTTGTGAACCCATTTGCTAGTTGTGTGTGGGAATGATAGGCCTTGCACCATGTGCCTCATTCTTTGAAGACTTTATTGATGCTTAATGCTCTTCTGTACATTAGTCTTCTCAAGTGCATTGCCTTGACTCACACAAATCTTTTTGGTTGAGCCCACTCTTAAGTTGCCTCTCTTACTTGTTGCTCAACCATGTGTTTGTTGCAAGTACTAGGATTAGTTTCCTATATGCTCTCTTGCACTTGTTGTTAATTTCTATTGATTTTGGGGGAGCTATGATCCTATTTTGTGCACTTTGTATCCAAATACAAAAATTCTTGATGTGCACAAATCATGGGGATCTTCTCTAGTTTGTTTAGAACACTGCTCCACTCTTATCATAATATCCTTTATTCATGTGGCTCGTAGGGTCATTGGCCTAGTTGGTTCAATTGGTATCTTTTGATAGTTTGCTTCAATTGGTATCTTTTGATTGCTTGATTGCTTGTTTCTCTCTTTGATTATGTCTTTGTGGCATATCTTCCTTTTGCAATCTTTGGGCCTCAATATAGTTTGTCTTCCTCCAAGTATTTACCGTTGGATATGTGTATTGCATTCCACTCTCTTGTTGAGAAATACACAATTTATGGAGGAACACATTTTATATTGGCCTTCTAAGCTTTTAGCCCATTTTGGCAATCGATGCCAATGGGGGAGAAGTTTTAGAGAGTTTTGTGGAGAAGTTTAGAGAGTTGTCTCTTCTGGCTTTGGTTTGTTCCTAAGCATACGCATCTCCTACGCATGCATTATTGGTTGTTGTATAGCATGGTGATGCATAATTCTTTATATAAACTCTCTTCAAAGTGATTGTCATCAATTACCAAAATGGGGGAGATTGAAAGGACATGCGGTGCCCCCATGTGTGGTTTTGGTAGTTGATGACATTCTCTATGGACTAATGGTTGCATTGAGTTATATTTGAAGGATTTGTCCATAGGCATTTCTTGAAGTCCATGTGTTGGTTTCAAGGAGTTTATGTGTTGACCAAGGTGCTATTAAGGAATTATCCAAAGATTGGTCATGTGAGTGTTGAGCTTATTGCAAGCATGTCTTGAAGAAGAAGATTGTGTGATCATTCATGTTTACCTTCATGACATCATCCAAACGAAGAGAGTTGGAAATATTCAAGGTTGATCAAGACTGTCAAGAGTGAATCAAGTTGATCAACTCACAAAGCGTAAAAGATGTACCGAGGGATCAAGTGATCCCATGGTATAGTAAGCATTGTCGATTGCACTTTGTGTACTAACCCATGGTCTATGTGAGAGTTCTATGTGGGGTTAGGTACGTGTCCATGGGCTTGCGTCAAGAGGAAGATATCATACAACCCATGGAAAGGATGACATCAAGTGGTGATCGTCATCAAGATTGCCGTGTGCAAGTTCAGGTGGAGCACCACGAAGAGATCAAGTTATTGAAGCTTGCCATCCATTGTGGTGTCAATGGACTTGTGAAGATGTGCCGAAGAGTGGCTCACCCATAGTGAAGTATGGGGGAGCAATCATCTAGTCTTCATCGAGCCAACGCAATCAAGAAAGGTGGTCCAACTTGAGGGAGTCAAGATCGTCATCATCTAGCTCAAGTGGACCATGTGCAAGGCAAAGGTTTGCCCTTGATAGGCTTTCTATTTTACCGGTCTCGTGGTGGTAGTTGGGAGACCGGATTATAGGATCGTTTGCCGTACTATCAACGGGGGCTCTCAAGTTGGTCGCTTGATCGTATCGTTAGTAGAGAGCTCAAACCATTCATCCTTGCATCATGTTTCTTGGTTCTTGTTTGGTTCTCTTTGTGAGTCTTAGAGCTTATGGTCATATTGATGACAAGCTTGAGTTCATCGAAAACGGAGTTTGCATGCGTCTTCTATGATGTTTTCGGTGTTGGAGGTTTTACCGGTCTTATACGAGGAAGGGTTGTCACCATTTTCTTTTGGGCCTTTTCTCATTTGCTCCTTATTGGTATTTCTATCAAGATTGTGTTAGCCCTTGTCGCTAGCTTTCCAACAAACTTGGTTTCATCGAATTCGGAGTCCGTTTGCAGAAGTTGTTGTAGTTTTGGTGTTCTGAAAAGGCCGCAGCGGTACTACGGCGAATTGGAGTGGATGTAATTTTTTACTACCACTCCAGAGCGGTAATACCGCGGCTCCTACAGCGGTAGTAACGCTCCGGACCAAAAACTCGTCCCAAGTCCAGCGGTGGTAGGCACGGATGTAATTTTTTAGTACCGCTCGCAAGCAGTAGTACCGCTACCCTTAGCAGTAGTACCGCTGCCCCTAGCGGTAGTACCGTGATGTCAAGCGTTACTACCCCTCCGACGGTTCTTCTGGCTTCTTTGCCTCCTCGCTGTTGCGTTTCAAAGGGCTACTACCGCCCTAGCGGTAGTACCGCTCGTTGGAGCGGTAGTACCGCTCGGTGCGGGCTGTGAGCATAACGGTTGGATTTTTCCCCACCTATAAAAGGGGGTCTTCTTCCCCATTGAACTTAATCCTTTGAGCTCGTGTTCTTCCCCCATTGTTGACCTTCTTCGAGCTTGCTAACTCTCAATCCCTCCATGGATTCTTGCTAGTTTTTGAGGGAAAAGAAAGAGGAGATCTAGATCCACATTTCCACCAATCACTTTCTCCTCTATGTGAGGGGAACCCCTTGGATCTAGATCTTGGAGTTCTTGGTGCTCTCTTTCTTGTTCTTCCTCTCATTTTCCTCCCTAGCATTAGTTGCTTCAGTGGGATTTGAGAGAGAAGGACTTGGGCACTCCGTGTGCCCTTGCCATTGCATTTGGTGCATCGGTTTGAGTTCTCCACGTGATACGTGGAAGTTACAAGTTGAGAAGCTTATTACTCTTGGGTGCTTGGTACCCTTGAGCTTGTTCCTCTTGGGTGCTTGGGCGCCCTAGACGGTTGTTGGTGTTCGGAGCTCAATCATTATGGTGCAAAGCTCCGGGCAAGCGTTGGGGTCTCCAATTAGGTTGTGGAGATCGCCCCGAGCAATTTGACGGGTACCGGTGACCCCCCCCAAGGGTTGCCAAAGTGTATGGGTTCGGTGACCGCCCCCAAGGGTTGCCATTTGTACGGGTTCGGTGACCGCCCTCAAGGGTCCCTTAGTGGAATCACGGCATCTTGCATTATGCGAGGGCGTGAGGAGATTACGGTGACCCTAGTGGCTTCTTGGGGAGCATTGTGCCTCCACACCGCTCCAAATGGAGATTAGCATCCGCAAGGGTGTGAACTTCCGGATACATCATCGTTTCCGCGTGCCTCGGTTATCTCTTACCTGAGCCCTTTACTTGAGCACTTTACTTTGTGATAGCCATTTTGTTCTTCGTCATATATCTTGCTATCTCATAGTTGCTTATCTTGCTTAGCATTAGTTGTTAGTGCACATAGGTGAGCCTAGTTGATTTAGGTTTTGTGCTTGACAAATTAACCGCTAGGTTTAAACCGCATTTGTTCAAGTCTAAACCGTAATTATTTTAAAACGCCTATTCACCCCCCTCTAGGCGACATCCACGATCTTTCACGCTTCCATCAGACCACTGGACTCCAGTCCGAACTGCATGTCACTCGCTTTTCCCGCTGAATAAGCTTCGACTCTCTGAGCTCTTACGCCGTAGCCCCTCAATCAACACCGAATGAAGTCTTCCAGACTCCAGCTCCACCTTCAACATGACTCCATGGTAGATGACCAGTCCATCCACGCACCCCATCAACTTCAAACTCCGTGTATACACCACCTTGAATCAACCCCGCGCCATAGTCTTGTCGAAGCTGCACAAGCCTCGGGCTTGTGCCACGTGTTTCCATGCCTCAGAAGTCGGTCACCAGCAGCATCACGCACCTATGTCACCGTCGCCGATTTCACCATCGTCTTCTGTGTCAACTGACTTGCGTCGATCCGTCATTCTGCCTAGTCCGACCCAGCCGAACATGTCCAACTGCAATCATGCTTCACCCTGCATCAGGACCGCTTGCACATCTGTGCATGTCTTGGACGCCCTGTGTTTGCACGATCATGTATGACACGCTCCAGACTCTTAAATCTTCTACAAATTCCCATCCATCACATGATACTTCCATCTTAGCACCTTGACATCATGCAACGCCTTCAAGCATCCTTGTTGTGCCAACAAATCTTTCACTCCGGTCTGCCATAACCCAAGGTTTTTAGTTTCGCGAACTTCTCCACCTCAAACCTGATACTCGTTGGCACCATGGTTCTTCGTATGACTAACCGTGAAAAATTATCCGAGCTTCTTTCTGTGATCCCCAAATACATGTGTGCCACTACAAATCGAAAAGAGTTGCTTTGGTCTTCACGTGATTGCTCCCTGGCACCAATTCCAATGTTGGCTTGCTTTGCCAAAGCTTTTGCTATTCTAATGATGCATATCGCTTGATGGATTTTTCGCTCAAAAATCATCTGCTGCCTTGCGTCGTACATGAGGACTCGGTCCTCTTCTTTTTTTCAACAAATCCTCACGATGCCACGGCTTCTGGCTGAGCCCTCTATACAGCTCGGTGCCACCATCGAACGAGTCAGCCGCACGCGCCGTCCTACCCACACAGGAATAAATCCTGCGACAAGGGCCTACAAGCACGCCGCGTCTCGGCGCGTGCACTTCCAGCCTGGTCCGTCTCGCATAGAGCACCTACCTCCGGATCAATCCGATCGACCGAATTGATCTGTACGCAGCCGCCGTCGCCGCCCTTGATCGCTACTGCCGCAAAATCGTCAGCCGATCTATCACCTCGTCTGTGGAACCCGTGGCATGATCGCCCTGCTGTTCCGACAGCTGCTCCTGTGATTTTCTCGACAATTTCTTCCAGCTCTTCCTCTAGATCAAGCATCCAAAACTCTGAACAACCTAGCTCATGATACTACTTATTAGAATAAATCTGAGGCATACCGTTGATCATCTGAGGACCAAGCAATCACACGAGCACGACACCGAGATTTGTTAACGAGGTTCACCAATATGGCTGCAGCCCCGGGGCTTGACTACGGGCGCTCCTCCCCGTGATACCGCTACAATATCGCACCCGGTCGTCCTGGACACCGGCACATGCCGCCGGCTTCCCCTGCGTTCCGGTGCTATTATGTTGGCATATATTACATCGTGTGTCTACCCCCGCTATATATGAGAGGCCTAGGATACAAGTGTCCTATTAGGACACGACTCCACATCCTATGTAAACACAATACAACTCATAGTCCAACTGTAACCTACCTTGTACATTATATTCGACACAACTCTAACAAATATGCAAGAATCCTTATCATATAAATACATTGGTTTACTACAAATGGTTGGTGCAGATAGATCTAATAGCTTCATACATTTGCTTGAAAGGGTGGTGGCTAGATTAAAAGCATGGAAGGAAAAATGTTAGCAATGGGAGGAAGAAATCTTGCTAAAAGCGGTCATTCAATCAATTCCGGTGTTTACTATGGCCGTGTTCAAGATTCCATAGAAAGTAATAAGGCTAACACATATGATATGTCTGCCTTTTGGTGGGGAGAAAAATACAAATTGCATGTGTTGGTTCGCATGGTGATGCATGTGTATTTCTAAGCCGAAGGGGCTATGGGGTTATGTGATCTCACTATAAGAAAAAGACACATTCGTGATGTTATGCCCCAAACGAAAATATTTTCTGTCATGGAAGTGACACTTCCATGATGATAATTGTGACAAAAACATGTGTCATCTGGATGTGGTGGGCACCTACTTATATGACAAAAAATATGATAGAAAATGGGTTATTGTCTTGGGCGGGACGAAGGGCGCATCACATGATGTTCTTTGGGCCTTCCATGATGTAAAAAATTTGTAGTAGAAGTGAGGGTGAGATTTTTCGAGGATTTATCGCTATACGGTGGGTTGTCGTGCCGCGGCGATGCAAGGGTGGTTTTTGCGCACGCATGTGCGTGCCTGCACTTACTAAACCTAAGCGAGCCCTTCTCTTACTAAACACGAGTGAGCCCTTTGCATTGTTGAACCTGAGGGATCCCTTCGCTTACTAAAACCCAAGCGATCCCTTCGTGCAACTGAACCTGAGTGATCCCTTCGTGCTACTGAACCCGAGCGATACTTCTCACCACTGAACCTGAGCAAGCCCTTTGCACTACTAAACCCAAGCGAGCCCTTCGCAGTATTGAACTCGAGCAGCCCCTCGCACTACCGACGAGTGAATTATGGGACACTCGAGTCATTGCGATCATGCGTAGTAGTGTACGAGGCCCTAGTTGATCGTGCACGCGATACGTGGAGTCGAGACTAGCCGGCTGGTTGTTGAATCGAGCCCCTTGCATGATACGTAGAGTTGACCTAGCCGGTTGGCTCGATGTCCAGTCCCCGCTGTTGCCACACGCGCGTATGCCCCAGCACATCCTATCGGGGTGGGATGACCACGACCCCGTGGCTGTGTTGGACGAACATGACCCCGAGGAGGTTGTTTCGTGGTGTGCCATACCCTAGCCGGTTGGGGGTGGATAAACAAGACCCTATTGTAGCTATAGATGGTTAGCGTTGGACGAACAAGATTCCGTTTCATGGTACACCACAACCCAGTCGATTGGGGGTGGATGAACTAGACCCCGTTGCGACCGTAGGCGGTTAGCGCTGGATGAACATGACCCTTCGAAGTCATTCCACGGGACGCCACGCCCTAGCCGGTGGGGTGGATGAACATGAATCCGTTTTGGCTGTCCCACCCCAGCCCACTGGTGATCATTGAACAACACCCCATTGTTGCATACCCCAACCATCCAACGCAGTCGTCTATTGCCTCTCGATGTACACGAACCCTAGCCGTATGCGCGAGTACGCGTTCGAGACCCTGGTCGCATGTACGTATGTGACCATATTTTTTGCAGCATGGTTGTACATATGTGTACACGACTAGACGAGATTGCGTGTCTTGCTACGTGCGGGGCCAAATTTGCCAGTATGACACGTTTTGGTCATTACTCCACGGTACATCTTTGGAAAGAGACCTCGGTATGTACGTGCACGTTTCAGACAACGCTACACACGCTACAACCTGATGGGTCCAGCTGTCAGGGGGAATCATTTCTTGCGCGTAATAAGGAGGCACCTGCTTGTGTGTGGCCATGGACCTAGTGGGTCCCTACTGTCAGCCTTTCCACATATAGTCCTTTTTCGATGGTTGTTGTTTGTTGGCCACGTTGACAACCATACACCAAGTGCACCAGGCGGTGGACAACTACGAGGCCTTGGACAGAAATGACATGGAGCCAGGTAAGACGCGACAGTCGAATCCCATGTGGAAGGGAGTAAGAGGGTTGACTCGTTCGGGTACGGCGTGGGGCTTCCTTCGCCGAAGAATAACAAGTGTGGACGGTTGAATGGATGGCATGGCCTAGCCAGAGGAGGGGTGGCACTTGGCGGTGAGGCATGCGATGCAACACCGCTAGCTGTTGGAGACAGGAGCAGGTGGTTCTGCTGACGATGGAGGGAGAGGGCGAGAGATTGAAGAACGACGTCAGTCGTTGGATTTACATCCAACAGCTACAGATGCCAGGCTCATTTTTTGAGTATGTTGAGAATGCATTGCGTAGGCTTCAACCTCGTGGGCTCAAAATGCCAGCTTCTAAATCTGTGGCAGACATTATGCTCATTATGTTTTTTTAAGAATTAACAAACCATTTACATTTTTTAAATACACCCATTTGTTGGGCTAGGTGAAATAAGAATGTAGCGGACATGCAACCCATTTATTTTTTCTTAGAATTTACAACCCATTTGCTTTTTCTGAAATACGTGCATTTGTTGGGCTTCATGAAGAGATAATGTTGGACTGGACAAAGCAATTGTTACAAAAAAATAAAACCGAGATGGGCATTTCGTTTGTTGACCATGTTGTTCCATGTCGAGCACACTGAGGCTCACGTTTGTTGACCACTTGAGCCACGTCATGCCAAGTGCACCAAGGCAGTGGACGATGACAATGTCGGTGCCAAATCCAGCATATCTTGAGGTAGGGGTCCTGAGCTAGGCATCTTGGAACGATGGCAACATGGACATAGGATTTTGCCCAGGTTCGGGCTCTCTCAAAGAGATAATACCTTACGCCATGTTTTCAATTGTATTGATATGGGGTATATTACAGAGTAAATGTATCTACCACGAGATTGTTGTATGAGATTCTAATGAATATGAGATCATCTATTGACTAGCATAGCCTCGGTTTATATAATGCACCGGAGGCCTAGGGTTTAGAAGAGTCCCTGTTTGTGCGCCAAGTATTGTGGAATCTCCCTTGTATGCGCCAAGTGGCATGTTAATAAACCTCCATGGGGGTCCCTGGCCCGGACGTCTTGGCCGGGAGACAACATGGTGAGTACCCCTAATCCAGGACACCATCAGTAGCCCATGAACCGGCCTTCAAGTTGGGGACGCTCCTCGGTTCTTCCCAACTATTCTTCGTCTTCTATCGTCGGTCTTGAAAGCTGGTTCAACGAATCTTCTTATTTTTGATCTCGAGGATCATCGAGGTGTATCCGAATAGTTCACATGTCAGGCATCCGATGAGACCCTTTAAGTTATCGACCTTTATCAATGCCTTGTTATTGCCACACCTCGGGTTTGAAGTTTTCCCGAGCGGCGGTGTCCTCTTGCAGCCGAGCTCCAGCGTCAGACTACATGTGAGGTGTCTTTTTTGCAACCAAGATCCAACGTCGGTCGGCATCCGAGATGACATAGATTACCCCAGTCTTGAAAAAGTTGAAGGAGTTCATCCGAGCTTCATGCCGAAAAATTCCCGAGTTGAGCCGGCCACTCGGATCCGAGATTTATGCCGAACTATTTTCCAAGGTGGTGCACCACCTTAGTCTTGGGCTGATTTTTTTAGATTGGTGCAATTTATTCTCTGCAAAGATGTATAACCAGTATTCCTCAAGGTGCGTGCCAACCTAAAATCCGAGATGCACCTAAAAGAGAAGATAAAGCCGTTGGTCCCAGTAGCCCCTGAGAGTTAGGTTGATATGCAAAATCGGCATGAGGATCAAGTCCTTGCTTGGCAGCATACTTAGGAACAGAAACACAGTGCGTAGTAGCTCCTGACACTCAGGTTGGGTGCGGCAGACCAACCTAAGGATCATAATCTTCTCGGAAACTATTTTGCACTTTGATTTTTTTGCATTGAATTGCAATGCAGTAGCCCCCAAGACTTGGGTTGGGAAATATGGCCGACCCTAGGATCGTATCTTCCTGATGCTTAATTGCATTTATTCAGAAAAAGCACAAGCTCAATAGCCCTCGAGCCTTAGTTTGGGCACAAGTGGTCGAATTAAGGGTTGATTTATTTGACTAACTATTTTATTTCCTTGATGTAGGCATCTCGGCAAGAGAACAAAAATCTCTTGAAGGAGCTGGAGCTAGCCTTGTCGAGTACCAAAACAAAGTGGCGGACATCAAGGAATTCACCCGTGAGGCGCACGGTAAGTTTTATTCTTGACCACTATGACCAGAGGTATGTTTAAATGGCTAATTTCTATACTACTTACTAGTAGCGGAGACCATTGGTCAACTTAAAAAGGATCTGGAGCAGGCTCGAGAAGCCGCCCATTATGTCGAAGCATAGGAGGTTGTGGGTTGTCGGACCCATGCTTGGAAGATCGATGAATTTAATCAGCTCAAGGCGGAGAAGGATCAAGAGACACTGGGTATTGAAATGTTTAAGTATCCGTTGGCTGCCTCTGATGACCCACAAGTATAGGGATCTATCGTGGTCCTTCCGATAAGTAAGAGTGTCAAACCCAACGAGGAGCAGAAGGAAATGACAAGCGGTTTTCAGCAAGGTATTCTCTTCAAGCACTAAAATTATCGGTAACAGATAGTTGTGTGATAAGATAATTCGTAACGGGTAGCAAATAACAAAAGTAACTAAGGTGCAACAAGGTGGCCCAATCCTTTTTGTAGCAAAGTACAAGCCTAGACAAACTCCTATATAAAGCAAAGCGCTCCTGAGGACACATGGGAATTATTGTCAAGTTAGTTTTCATCATATGCTCATATGATTCGCGTTTGTTACTTTGATAATTTGATATGTGGGTGGACCGGTGCTTAGGTGCTGTCCTTACTTGGACAAGTCTCCCATTTATGATTAACCCCTCCCACAAGCATCCGCAACTACGAAAGAAGAATTAAGATAAATCTAGCCATGGCATGAAACATGTGGATCCAAATCAGCCCCTTACGAAGCAACGCATAAACTAGGGTTTAAGCTTCTGTCACTCTAGCGACCCATCATCTACTTATTACTTCCCAATGCCTTCCCCCTAGGACCAAATCATGGTGAAGTGTCATGTAGTAGACGTTCACATAACACCACTAGAGGAGAGACAACATACATCTCATCAAAATATCGAACGAATACCAAATTCACATGATTACTTATAACAAGACTTCTCCCATGTCCTCAGGAACAAATGTAACTACTCACAAAGCATATTCATGTCCATAATCAGAGGGGTATTAAATAGCATTAAGGATATGAACATATGATCTTCCACCAAATAAACCAACTAGCATCAACTACAAGGAGTAATCAACACCTACTAGCAAACCACAGGTACCAATCTGAGGTTTTGAGACAAAGATCGGATACAAGAGATGAACTAGGGTTTGATAGGAGATGGTGCTGGTGAAGATGTTGATGGAGATTGACCCCCTCTCGATGAGTGGATCGTTGGTGATGACGATGGCTTCGATTTCCCCCTCTGGGAGGGAAGTTTCCTCGGCAGAACAGCTCCGCCGGAGCCCTAGATTGGTTCTGCCCAAGTTCCGCCTCTAGACGGTGGCGTTTCGTCCCGAAAGCTCTCTCTTGATTTTTTTTCCAGGTCAAATCCCTCCATATAGCAAAAGATGAGCATCGGAGGCCTGCTAGGGGGCCCACAAGCCACAGGGGCGCGCCTAGGGGGTAGGGCGCGCCCCCAGGCTTGTAGCCTCCTGGTAGGCCCCCTCTGGTATTTTCTTCGCCCCATATTTTTTTATATATTCCAAAATAATTCTCTGTAAATTTTTAGGACTTTTGGAGTTGTGCAGAATAGGTCTCTTAGATTTGCTCCTTTCCAGTCCAGAATTCCAGCTACCGGTATTCTCCCTCTTTGTGGAAACCTTGTAAAATAAGAGAGAAAAGGCATAAGTATTGTACCATAATGTGTAATAACAGCCCATAATGCAATAAATATCAATTTAAAAGCATGATGCAAAATGGACATACCAACTCCCCCAAGCTTAGACCTCGCTTGTCCTCAAGCGAAAGCCAAATCGATAAATATCTCCACATGTTTAGAGGTAGAGGTGTCGATAAAATAAAATACGGACATGGGGGCATCATGATTATCTTTAGAACAACAACATATATTGTCATATAATTTCTTATGCCAAAGTAATAATTCATTCACATGGTAAAGTATGAATCACAAAACTTTATCGAAACCAACAAACTATGATCTCAGTCATTGAAGCAATTGCAATTTATCATAATGTCGGAAAATTCAATGTAAGAGCTTTATGGCAAGTTCACATACTCAATTATCTTTTATTCTTTCATAATTGCTAACACTCACGTGATACTAATGAGTTCAAAGTCTAAATCGGACACAGAGAAAGATAGGGGCTTATAGTTTCACCTCCCAACCTTTTACCTCAAGGGTAATGTCAACAATAATACTTTATGATAACCTACATCCGAGTGGATATATATATTTGGATCTTTTCCCAACATATAGTGCGTGCCAAAAAGAAAAGGTGTAAAAAGGAAAGTGAAGATCACCATGACTCTTGTATAAGAGTAGAAGGTAAAAATAAAAGATAGGCCCTTTGTAGAGGGAAGCAGAGGTTGTCATGCGCTTTTATGGTTGGATGCACAAAATCTTAATGCAAAAGAACGTCACTTTATATTGCCGCTTGTGATAGAGAACTTTATTATGCAGTCCGTCGCTTTTATTTCTTCCATATCACAAGTTCGTATAAAGCTTATTTTCTGCACACTAAAATATCATACATATTTAGAGAGCAATTTTTATTTCCTGCACCGATGACAACTTACTTGAAGGATATTACTCAATCCATAGGTAGGTACGGTGGACTCTCATGGCAAAACTGGTTTAAGGGATGTTTGGATGCACAAGTAGTATCTCTACTTGGTACAAAAGATTTGGCTAGCACAAGAAGATGTCGTTCATCACTCCATGTGGTATGTACTATTTTGTCTGCATGCCATTCGGATTAAAGAGTGCCGGGGCCTACTTTTGCAAGGGCAGTCCAGATTGGTTTTGAGCCACAGCTGCACAAAAACATAAAGGCTTATATGGATGACATTGTGGTCAAGACCAAGGATAGAGCCACCCTTATTCAGGATTTGAAGGAGACATTTGCTAATCTGCGCAAGATCAATTTGAAGCTCAAATCAAAAAAGTGTGTATTTGGTGTTCCCTCCGGCAAGCTGCTTGGGTTCTTCGTATCCCATCACGGGATCGATGTAACACCCCGGATGTAACTTACCTTAATTATACTCCAACTCTTGCCATTTTCGGCTCTGAGTTATGATATTCCATTGGTTGGGTTTTGTCTTCGTTTTGCTTTTTGTCCATGTCATGCATTGCATATCATGTCATCATGTGCATCTCATTTGCATACGTGTTCGTCTCATGCATCCGAGCATTTTCCCCGTTGTCCGTTTTGCGATCCGACACTCCTACGTCCTCCGATGCCCCCTTTTGCCTCTTTTCATGTGCGGGTGTTAAACGTCCTCGAAATGTACCAAGATTTGCCAAGCGGCCTTGGTACGCCACCGGTAGACCGCCTGTCAAGTTCCGTGCCATTTGGAGTCCATTTGATACACCAACGGTTAACCGAGGAACCGTAAAGGCCTCGTGTGTGTTGCAGCCCAACACCACTCCAAAGTGGCCCAAAACCCATCCAAACCTCCTCCATCCTCTTGGCCGTTCGATCACGACCGCGTGGCCGAAAACCGCACTCCATTTGGACTCTCCTAGCTCCCTCTACCTATAAATAGACCTCCCCCTCTGAAATTCGGGCGAAACCCTACCCTAATCCTTCCCCGCCACCACCGGACATGTCCGCCGTCTGCCGGACGTCTTTGCGCCGCCGCCCGCAGCTAATGGGCGCGTGACACCTGTCACCACCGTGCCTTCCCGCCGCCAGGTCCGAGGCCAGCCCGCCCGAGCCGCGACCGGGCCCGAGCGCCCGAGCCCCCCGCCGCCTTCGCTCGTCCGCCGCCCGGTGCGCGTCACCGCTGGCCACCGCCCCGCCATCGCCGAGCTCGCCGCCGTCCAGATCCGCCCCGCCGCCCGTGCGAGCTCCGGCCGCGCCTTCTCGCCGAGCTCACCGGCGACCAACTCCGGCGACCCGCGAGCCATCCTACCAGCGCCGGATCCGGCCTCCCCGGCCCTGGTCCGGCGAGCTCCACGCCGGCCACCGCCTTCTTCCCAAGCTCCGACCACTGATGAAGCTATGTACCTAGGGTAGGGTCATGGATCTGTCCAACATACCCTCCCCAAGGACATCTCTACAAAGAATCAGAAGCAGTTGGAGAAAAACCATCATCCACTCGACCGTGAAGATGTGCTCACTCGACCACCTTGAAGACACTCGACCACCAGAAGATGAGAAACTCTCCAGTCTGCAACGGTCAAGACTTAAACCATAGCTTTATGGGCATTTATAACACTTTACTGTAGACGTTACCAGTAACGCCTTTCCTTTATGAGCATTGAACCCTGTGTAACAAAGGGGAGCTGGGGTCCTGGCGCACTCTATATAAGCCACCCCCCTCCTCTGGGACAAGGGTTCACACTTTCTGTAATTCACACACATATATTCAGTCAACTGCCTCTGGGCTCCGAGACGTAGGGCTGTTACTTCCTCCGAGAAGGGCCTGAACTCGTAAACTCATGTGTACAACTCCTCCATAGCTAGGATCTTGCCTCTACATTCCTACCCCCCTATTCTACTGTCAGTCTTAGAACCACGACAGTTGGCGCCCATCGTGGGGCAGGTGTCTTAGCGACTTATTGGAGAAGTTGCAATTTTTCTGATCCCCATCATCATGGTTCTAGGCGGAGGTTTGGCTGAGGGCCGCGAGATCCATCTCGACGCGCTCGTGTTTGTCGCCGACGACTCCGCTTGGCTTCAGGGGGCACCACTCGACGCCGATGTGCTCCCCGCCCGCGGGGCGACGCACTTTCACGCGTGCGTCCTCCTGCGGCAACCGTCGACCTAGTACCAGTCGACTCCAGCAGCTTCCCCCCTCCTTGCGACCCGCCGGAGCAAGCGCACCGGTCGGTCAAGGCTTCAACGGTGGATGAAGCATGTGGTGGCCCGCCAGTCGGCCACCCCTAAAGTCACGACGATCGAGCCCGACGAGTCTCTCCACGGCCTGTTCGATCTGTTGACTGGCTCCGTAGAGACCGCATCTGAGTGCGGCAACAGTGACTCGGCAGTGGAAGTCCTGATGGTCAATGGACCACGCAGCCCTCCTGGCTTCAATCGTGAAGACGGAGGTGATGGGAACGGCGATCCGTGGCACGTTCACAAGGAGTACCGCCCCGAGCCTCTCTCCTCGCAGCAGAGGGAAGAACTTCGTCGCTGGAACATGGATGCCCT
This sequence comes from Triticum dicoccoides, assembly GCF_002162155.2. Classification (NCBI taxonomy): domain Eukaryota; kingdom Viridiplantae; phylum Streptophyta; class Magnoliopsida; order Poales; family Poaceae; genus Triticum; species Triticum dicoccoides. Next base: position 407,049,164 of record NC_041384.1, read on the forward strand.
GCATACTCCTATAGTTGGAGAAACACCCGAGGCCCAGGCCCTGGAGCAGGCGCGCTTGGCCAATCTGGCTGAGCGCACTCGGCTGGAGAACCTTCAGCGCGCACTCAACGATCGCGCTCGTCAACGTGCTCCTGAGTCCAGTCGACGCCAACCTTTTCCACCTCCGACTCAGGTATACCGAACACTGATCCAGAATCTAGCAGCTGCTGGCCGGATAGCAGAGTCGATTCAACCTTTCCAATCAGAAGCTGGCCGAGGTCTGGTGCAGATCAGAGCCTTGCTCTGGGCAGCGGGAGAGGAGAATACGGTTGTGTCTCAGTTGCGGAATAGGATCCATAGCAGATTCGTGGTCGTAGATACAGTTCAGTCGGCCCATAGCCCGAGATCACCCCCGAGGCGTGAGGGATGTGGAGATCGGCGTGATCAGTATAGAAACCAGGAGTAGTATGATCGTCGAGCCGATCATGATGATCTCCGCCGAGTGCCCACGCCTCCTCCAAGGAGTGGGTCATACGTGCCTCGGCCACATGAAGACAGACGCCCTCACAGTGTCGGAAGAGGTATTCCAGTCGACCCTAGGGAGCCAGGCTTTGATGCGAGATCTATTGTCGTGCAGGGCTTGGTCGACAGAAACAGAGCTCACCGAGATGGCCATGACAGAGATCCACAAACTAGCAACATGGTGCATATCTCTGGTCCAGAGTGCTTCAGCAGAGCTATCAGAGCTGCGGTGATTCCCCCCAACTTCAGGTTGGCGACTCGAGTCAGTAAGTTCAGCGGAGAGTCCAAGCCTGACACTTGGCTTGAAGACTACTGAGTGGCTGTCCAGATTGGTGGCGGCAATGATGAAGTGGCCATGAAACACCTTCCTCTGATGTTGGAGGGCTCGGCTATAGCATGGCTGAATCAATTGGCGCCTGGCAGCATCTATACTTGGGAAGATCTCGCCCAAGTGTTTGTCAGAACGTTTGAGGGTACTTGCAAACGGCCAGCAGGTTTGACAGAATTACAGTGTTGCGTCCAGAAAGCGAATGAAACTTTGAGGGATTATATCCAGAGATGGATCACCCTACACCACACGTTAGAAGATGTGTCTGATCATCAGGCAATTTGTGCTTTCAAGGAAGGCGTAAGGTACCGGGAGTTGAATCTGAAATTCGGTCAGATAGGAAACATGACTCTGACTCAGATGATGGAAATTGCCACCAAGTATGCCAATGGTGAAGAGGAAGAGCGACTCCGGAGTGGCAAGCACAAAGCAGTCGCCCACGAAGCCGGAGGAGGAAACTCCAGTCGGAAACAGACGCGCAAGGCCGAACCAGCTGCTCCGGGTGAAGCCTTGGCTGTGGTTCAAGGAAAGTTCATGGGGAAGCCCAAAGGGCCGTGGAACCCCAAGAAAGTAAAAGATCAAGATGGAAATGATGTGTTGGATCTGCCATGCCATATCCACACCAAAAAAGACGAAGAAGGTAATTTCATTTACCCGAAGCACACCACTCGGCAGTGTCGGCTCCTGATCCAGCAGTTCCGAGAGAAACAACCCAAGGAAAAGGAGAAGGAGGCAGACAAGGTTGAAGGTGCAGGAGAGGATGATGATGGTTATCCCCACGTGAATTCCACTCTGATGATTTTTGTTGATGCTGTGAGCAAAAGTCGATTGAAAGTCATCAACACGGAAGTGAACATGGTCACTCCGGTGACACCCAGTTACTTGAAATGGTCACAGACTGCCATTACATTCGACCAGTCTGATCATCCAGCGCACATCGCCACCCCTGGGAGGCAAGCACTGGTGGTCGACCCGGTGGTCGAAGGCACTCGACTGACAAAGGTCCTGATGGACGATGGCAGTGGCCTGAACATTCTGTATGCAGAAACGTTGAAAGGAATGGGCATTCCGATGTTGAGACTCGGCGAAAGCCATATGAGTTTCCATGGGGTCATTCCAGGCAAGAAGGCTGCATCCCTCGGTCAGGTTGCACTCGACGTGGTTTTCGGTGATTCCAAAAATTACCGCAAAGAAAAGTTGATGTTTGAAGTTGTGGATTTTCAGAGTGCGTATCATGCAATTCTAGGCAGTCTAGCTTATGCATGATTTATGGCTCGACCGTGTTACGTGTACCTCAAACTGAAGGTGCCTGGTCCCAGAGGAGTGATCACTATCTCTGGTAATCGGAAGAAGGCAGAAGAGTGCTTCCAGAAGGGCTCAAAGATCGTCGATGCCCAGATGGCCGTGGTAGAATTGCAAGAATACCAGAAAAATGCAGACCCGAGTGACTTGCTATGAGCCAAGAAGCCAGCTACAGATTCAGCATTCCAGTCGTCTAGCGAGACGAAGTCGATTCACATTCAACTGATGGATCCCAATGCAGCTCCGACTCACATTTCAACCACACTCGACTCCAAATAGGAAGAAGCGCTCATCCAGTTCCTCCGTGAGAACTGGGACATCTTTGCATGGAAGCCTTCTGACATGCCGGGTGTTCCCAGGGGACTGGCTGAGCATCGTTTGTGAGTCGACCCGAAGGTGAAACCAGTCAAAGAGCATCTTCGACGGTCCGCCATCCAGAAAAGAAAAGCAATCGGTGAAGAGGTGGCTCGGCTTTTGGCTACTGAGTTTATCCAAGAGATTTACCAATCCGAGTGGTTAGCCAATGTTGTCATGGTCCCAAAGAAAGATGACTCACTTCGCATGTGTATTGATTTCAAGCATATCAATCGGGCCTGCCCGAAAGATCACTTCCCTCTCCCTCGCATCGATCAGATAGCCGATTCGACTGCAGGGTGCGAGCGTTTGTCCTTTTTGGACGCCTACTCCGGGTACCACCAGATCCGTCTGTACGGACCCGACGAAATAAAGACAGCTTTTATCACCCCGTTTGGGTGCTTCTGTTATGTTGCAATGCCATTCGGCTTGAAGAACGCCGGAGCCACATTTATGCGGATGATTCAGAAGTGCTTGCTCACTCAGATCAGTCGGAATGTGGAAGCATACATGGATGACATTGTGGTCAAGTCACGTAAAGGTTCTGACCTACTGTCTGACCTTGCTGAAACCTTTGCCAACCTCAAAAGGTATGATATCAAGCTCAATCCATCAAAGTGCACGTTTGGAGTTCCAGGCGGCAAGTTACTCAGTTTTCTTGTTTCCGAACGAGGAATCGATGCTAACCCAGAGAAGGTAGGCGCTATACTCCGAATGAAACGCCCTGTGCGTGTGCATGATGTCCAGAAGCTTACTGGTTGCTTGGCCGCCCTAAGTCGATTCATTTCTCACCTCGGTGAAAAGGCACTGCCTCTTTACCGACTAATGAAGAAATCAGATAAGTTCGAGTGGACCCCAGAAGCTGATACAACATTTGCAGAGCTAAAATCCCTGCTTTCCACCCAGCCGGTGCTTGCTGCTCCAATCAGCAAAGAGCCTCTACTGCTTTATATAGCAGCCACTGGACAAGTCGTCAGTACAGTACTTACGGTCGAGCGGGAAGAAGAAGGAAAAGTGTACAAAGTTCAACGCCCAGTTTATTATATTTCTGAAGTCCTGACCCCATCAAAGCAGAGATATCCTCACTATCAGAAGCTTATCTATGGGATTTACATGACCACAAAGAAGGTTGCACACTACTTCTCAGATCACTCTGTTACAGTCGTCAGCGATGCTCCATTGTCAGAGATTCTGCACAACAGGGATGCAACTGGTCGAGTGGCAAAATGGCCGATTGAACTCCTTCCCTTAGATATCAAGTTTGAGGCAAAGAAAGCTATCAAGTCCCAAGCAATAGCAGATTTCCTCGCCGAGTGGATCGAACAGCAACTGTCGACTCAAGTTCACTCTGAGCACTGGACCATGTTCTTTGACGAATCCAAGATGTTGAACGGTTCTGGTGCTGGAGTAGTTCTGGTATCCCCCTGAGGAGACAGGCTCAAATATGTCCTCCAAATTCACTTTGATTCCTCCAACAATGAAGCAGAATATGAAGCACTCCTGTATGGGTTGCGCATGGCCATCTCACTCGGCGTCCGTCGCCTCATGGTCTATGGCGACTCAGATTTGGTAGTTAATCAAGTGATGAAGGAGTGGGACGTCAGAAGTCCAGCCATGACTGGTAACTACAACGCGGTGAGAAAGCTTGAGAAGAAGTTCGAGGGGTTAGAACTCCACCACATCCCCCAATTGAAAAATCAAGCAGCCGATGACTTGGCAAAGATAGGTTCCAAGAGAGAAGCCATTCCCAGCAATGTGTTTTTGGAGCATATTCACATGCCGACAGTTCAGGAAGATCCTTTCACTGAAGAGCCCCCACAACCTAAGAGTGCCACGGATCCGACTGAAGTCAAGGTCCCAACTGTGGTCGACCTGATCATGGAGGTTCTGGCCATTACTCCCGACTGGACGGTGCCCTACATTGCGTACATCCTCAGGAAAGAGCTCCCAGAGGATGAAGAAGAGGCTTGACAGATCGTTCGTCGATCCAAGGCCTTTACTGTGATAAGAGGGCAGCTGTTCAGGGAAAGCGTGACTGGAGTCGGACAGAAATGCATAACACCAGAAGAAGGTCGAATGATCCTCAATGACATCCACTCGGGGACCTGTGGTCACCATGCGTCCTCTCTGGCCATCGTGGCTAAAGCATACCGAGCTGGATTCTATTGGCCACGAGCAAATGAAATGGCGAAAGATATAGTCGACAGATGTGAAGGCTGCCAATTTTACTCCGATATGTCTCACAAGCCAGCGTTAGCCCTGAAGACCACCCCCCTCGTCTGGCCTTTCGCTGTTTGGGGACTGGATATGGTTGGACCGCTGAGAACCGGCAAAAGCGGCTTCACTCACATGCTCGTTGCAGTCGACAAATTTACCAAATGGATCAAAGCTAAACCTATCAAGAACCTTGATGCTAGCACCGCTGTCAGTTTTATCAGAGAATTGACATTCAGATATGGAGTCTCACACAGCATCATCACGGACAACGGATCGAACTTCGATTCTGATGAGTTCAGAGCTTTCTGCGCCTCTCAGGGCACTCGAGTCGACTATGCTTCTGTCGCTCACCCGCAGTCGAACGGACAAGCAGAAAGAGCCAATGGCCTAATTCTCAAAGGACTGAAACCCCGACTGATGCGTGATCTCAAACACGCAGTAGGTGCTTGGGTTGATGAACTTCCGTCAGTTCTGTGGGGTTTAAGGACAACTCCTAATCGGTCGATTGGACGAACTCCTTTCTTCTTAGTCTATGGAGCCGAAGCTGTTCTGCCAAGTGACCTGCTCCACAATGCACCCCGAGTTGAGCTCTTCTCCGAAGCAGAAGCAGAGCAGGCCCGGCAAGATTCAGTCGATCTCTTAGAGGAGGAAAGAGAGATGGCCTTGATTCGCTCGACCATTTATCAGCAAGACTTACGTAGATTCCATGCCAGAAATGTGAGGGGCCGGGCCTTCCAAGAAGGAGACCTGGTTCTTCGAGTGGATCAGCAGAAACCACACAAGCTTGCCCCAACTTGGGAGGGCCCCTTCATCATCACCAAAGTTCTCCACAATGGAGCATACCATCTTTACAGTGTTGAGCATCAGAAAGACGAGCCACGGGCTTGGAACGCGGAGCTGCTCCGTCCCTTTATACTTAAGCACTCGTTCGAATAAAATGTAATAAGAAACACCTTTTGTAATTTTTTTATCAAAGACAAGAGCTTGCGGTTCTCTCATTCGATTGTGTTGTTCTTATTTACTTCCGAAATCCCCCAGTGGGTGGGCTTAGTCGCGAATCCGTTTCGCCTAAGTTCGAAAGAAAATCCTACCGAGTGGAGAGCAATCCTCCCACTCGAGGGCTTAGCTGCAGTCCAACACTCGCCTAAGATCTCTCACTAAGAGACTTAGCTGCAGTCCGGTACTCGCCTAAGTTTGAAAGAAAATCCTACCAAGTGGAGAGCAATCCTCCCACTCGGGGGCTTAGCTGCAGTCCAGCACTCGCCTAAGTTCTCTCACTAAGAGACTTAGCTGCAGTTCGGTAGTCGCCTAAGGTTGAAAAATCCTACCGAGTGGAGAGCAATCCTCCCACTCGGGGGCTTAGCTGCAGTCCAGCACTCGCCTAGGTTTTCCCACTCGGGGGCTTAGCTGCAGTCCAGCACTCGCCTAAGTTTGAAAAAATCCTACCGAGTGGAGAGCAATCCTCCCACTCAGGGGCTTAGCTGCAGTCCAACACTCGCCTAAGTTCTCTCACTAAGAGACTTAGCTGCAGTCCGGTGTTGGGGAACGTAGCAGAATTTTAAAATTTTCTACGCATCACCAAGATCAATCTATGGAGTCATCTAGCAACGAGGGAGAGAGGAGTGCATCTACATGCCCTTGTAGATCGCGTGCGGAAGCGTTCAAGAGAACGGGGTTGATGGAGTCGTACTCGACGTGATCCAAATCACCGATGACCTAGTGCCGAACGGACGGCACCTCCGCGTTCAACACACGTACGGTTGGGAAGACGTCTCCTCCAACTTGATCCACCAAGGGGGAAGGAGAGGTTGATGAAGATCCAGCAGCACGACGGCATGGTGGTGGATGCAGTAGGATCCCGGCAGGGCTTCGCCAAGTGCAAGCGGGGAGGAGAGGTGTTACGGAGGGAGAGGGAGGCGCCAAGAGCAAGGGTGCGGCTGCCCTCCCTCCCCCTCTTTAT